>NC_072737.1:122107960-122233742 GCF_026930045.1 Uloborus diversus | reverse complement strand
CTTTTTGTATTGAAAAAGGGATTCCTTGTAACCCCGAAACACATGTCTCCAATAATCCGCAATTTGTGCAATTTAACGTTGTTATTTCGTATTATTTTATTTTTCAAGCACAAAGGTATTTATTATGCTTTAGAACTTGTTTAGTTCTCAGCCAAACAAGTTGCATCTAATAAAATAATTAAAAGATAAAAAAAAGTTGATAAAATTTAATGTTAGGTGAAGCTTAAAAGTGAATTGGGAACTAAATTTCAACAAATCAAAATGAAATCTATATACAATGCTCTTCGAGTTCGTCTTTGTAACTTTGCGAATTGATCACTTAAATGTCTCCAAAAGAGGGAAAGAAGTTCTTTAGGAAATCCACGGATTGTATTACATCAACTTAATTACTTATCGTTGAACATGAATGCAATTTTTTCAAAGTTTTTTTTTTCCTGCTTACTATTGACCTATGAAAGTAGAATTATCGTAGACTCTACATATTCACCTTGAAATTTTTCAGGACAGTGTTTCAGACTAACTTGAACTTATTATTCAGCTTTAACTTTACATGAAAGCAAATTTTATGCTAATGTTCGCACTTTATATTGCACAATATAAAAAATATTTTTTTGTGACATGCAGCACAAAAATGGTACTAATTTTGTGGCTACAAATAGTGGTGGTGTTTAAGTTTACTGTAATTTAGTGCCTATTTGCATATGTTTCACCAAAATATACTGAAATTAAGCACCATACTTTGTATCCAGCAAGTTAGCAGCATACCATACCTTTTTTTAGTGTGCTGGGACTGAATCAATGACATAATGTACTACTTTCCACACTCTTTAAAATTTTTATATTGTATTTCTAGCGAAGAAGGTTCATTACTGCATCGAAATCACTTGCTCTATATTCTTTATAAAAAACATTCTAACAGTTATGTTTTTTCAGTTTTTTTTAGTTGATTTATAAATATCGTACTGAAAAGGTTTTAGGTACTCATATCCCTTTTTAATGGTTTTTTATTTAAATTTAATTTTCGGAAATTCCGTTTCACACTTTTAGAAAAACCAGCTGAATACTTCAATACTTCCATTCAATGTTTTAAACAAATTTATCGATTGTCTAACAAACAGAAAAATCATTTTAACAGCATGGTTTGTCCCCCAAAACACTTTCTTTTAAAAAAGGAACATTCATTCTTTCAAATCCCAAATCAAACATCGGCTCAAATAAAACACATAGCGAAGCACAAATATAAAAAAAAAATAACTGCAACAAACGCAAAAGCAGCACGAAAACAACGAAATGTACGGTCTCAGTTAAAAACAGGTCATTGCGAGCAAGAAATAAAAGCCCCCACCCCCTTTCCAGACTCTTATCTTGCTGGTGCAGGCGACTGGTTTTCTGTCCGGGTGTAATTCCAAGCGTTATGTCTCCACCATTTAAGAAGCATCGGTACATCATGGTGATTCCAAGCCATAACCATTGTCGCTACATCCAAGAAGCTTATCGGACATGGACCTGGCTGTTTGCACATATGGACAATGTCTTAAGCAGTACAAGCAAGCTACTGCTTTTTCTTTTTCGCCACTTCAGTAGTTTTTTACGGATTCGCTTTGTTTTCATGTTGCTACTGTGAAAAAAATAATGAAAACTTATCGGTGGAAAAGCTTGCGTTCATTTTTACTGAGATATCTTTGAAGGTTATTATGTGTTAAATGAGAAAAACCGCTGTGTCTGTTAATTATGTAAATTAGCAATATTTACAATTTTTAATTTCCTATAATAAATTGCTTCATTTAAAAATAGAACACCAATTGAATAAAGAAAAGGATATTTTTTAGGAAGGGTAAGGCAAAAATCATTTTTATCAATGGCAACATAAATGTTGTCGAAAATTTTCATTGAATTCGGCGAATTTGCTGTATCACACACACACACACAAACCCTGCACTTTAATATTATTCCCCTTAAAAACAGTTCAAAGAATTAGCTGCATTTTTTTTTTTTTTTTTTTTTTTTTGAAACGGGAATAGTTTGTTTTTTAAAATAAGTAATTTTGATGTTTTAACATGTTTGTTGAGGAAAAATTAATTATTGTTTAAACTAACAACAAAAAAAAATCTTTAGAGAAAATGCCAATCTTTTTGTATAAAAACAAATATTTGTAAATTTTGATAATAATCACTGCACTAAAACTGAAAAATATTTGTACATTTACCCATTATATAATGTAAGGATCAAATTAAAATAAACTTCGATAGCTCACAATGACTACTCTGTTAAAAAAAAAAGTCCTTTATACAGTCAAAAAAAAAAAAAAAAAAAAACTTATAACATGATAGCTACATATTCTTTCTCATTAATGCAGCAGTCATTTTTATTTTAGTTAGTAGATCGCTTTGTTTCCACGAATATATGTGTATTGAAACTATCAGCTATGGGGTGTAAAAGAAAAAGAACAAAATCGAATGTTAAGAGCCAGTTTTTATAAATACCGAACAGAAATGGGGTGTTCCGATATATACCATTGTTGATTTTGCTCAAATTTGTATGGTGAAGTCTTTTGAAGATTATAAAAAACATATTTTTTCTTTTCCCCCAAAAAAGTTTTTGCTGACCTGTGAAAAATCGTAAAGTGGAGCTCGACGTAGAGGTTTTTCCCAAGTCATTTTTCATTTGATTATTTCTGTGTATTGAGTATCAACTAGAAAAATTCTTGTATTGAAAATATGATATTTAGTACCTAAATTGAAATACATCGTAAATTTTGGGACTGATCTTTAGTGGACCCTGGCAGGGGTGGCTAAACTGTGAAGAAGAAATCGAAAATGTGTCATGTTTGAAGCCTCCTTATTCCATTCACTGAGGCTCCGCCATGGTTTTTGTACGTAATTTGTGCAATAATATATACATGAATTATTCAATACCCTCATTAGTTGCGTGGCTCACCCTCTGCGCTGCCAAAAATTAGCGATTTTTCTATCGAAAAATGTTAAAAAGTGCAGTTTTCACGAGCCTTTTTCTCAGTGCACTGAGGGTCAATGTAAAACGGGATACCTGCATTTCAAACTAGAGTATGTATATTTTCACAAACAAGTGACAGAACTATGGGCAATTCTTTTCAAGAACACAATACATATTTCAAAAGAGTAAAACTAATTATTCAGTTTTCAGTTCAGACAACATATCTGGGTTTAGACTTTCCCCCGGGGACTTCCAGATACTATTTAAAAAACTAGTATAATTAAAAACCCATCATAAAAGAGTGATAAACTTCCAAGTAGACTAATTATGCTTACTCGCATATTTTATAATACTATAACTGGAAATAAAGTGAAAAAAATAAAGGTTGCTATTGCGGTAAAAATATAAGTTATTTGTAACAATTTTTTAAGGTGTTTTAGGCATATTTTTAAATATTTTAATTAAGATAGTTTTTTTCGTTTAATAATTACTTATTTTCTTTCATTTTAAGCTGTACATTATAGCGACAAAAATTATTTTCTCTGCACTAAACTACCATGATAACAAACAATTACAAAGTCATATTTTATTACTTATGATAAAAGCAATATTGTGACATTATAAAACAAGGGTACAATTGTCTAACTGATTACTGGGACGATAAAAAAAATGCAAGATAAAGCATATAACTTGAGTGCAACTAACTGGATGCGTCGTTAACTCGCATGCAATTTCCTCATCTTGAAGTGCATTTTATGAGCCTGCAGAACCATTGCCCATAGTTCTGTCTCCACTTTGAAATGCAGGTATTCAGTTCGACACTGAAACTCACTACACTGAGGTAAAGGCTCATGAAAATTGCACATTTTAGCATTTTTCGATAAGAAAACCGCCATTTTTTGGCAACGCAGAGGGTGAGCCATGCAACTAATGAGGGTATTGAATAATTTATATATACTATTGTACAAATTACGTACAAAAATCATGGTGGAGCTTCAGTGCATGGAACCAGGAGGCCCCAAACATGATACATTTTCACTTTCTTCGGCACAGTTTAGCCACCCCTGCCAGGGTCCACTGAAGGTCAGCGATAAAATTTACGATACATTTCATTTGAGGCACAAGTATAATGTAGTAATCCCAAAGATTACTTTTGCTGATGCTCAATGCACACAGATAATTGAATATTAAAAAATTTCGATTTGAGAAAAATCCTAAATCGAGACAAATTTTCGGGATTTTTTTGGGGCACAAAAATATTTTTTTGGAAGAAAAGAAAAAATATGTATCTTCTAAAATCATTCGAAGAAACCACCGTAATATTTTTAGCGAAATTAAAATGACATGCATCTGACCTGCCTGATTCTTATAAAAACTGGCTCTCAGTAATATAAATTTGACAAATTAGACATATATCTTACTTTACTATCTGAAACGCTGAAATGATGTTACAAAATATAATTGGCTATGAATGTTAAAGCAAAAATGAAAATTATTCCGACACTAGCAACAATTTCTAGTATCTTTTGTAATGACATTACTGAATTATCTTACTAATATTATGTATGCGAAAGTTTGTCTGTATGGATGTATGGATGTATGGATGGATGGATGTATGGATGGATGTTTGTTACTCTTTCACGCAAAAACTACTGAACGGATTTTGATGAAACTTTACAATAATATAGCTTATGCATCAGAATAACACATAGGGTAGTTTTCGTCCCGTTATGGGGGGCAAAACCCCCTTAGGGGGGCAATAAAACACAATTTTTGTATAAATTCTCTAATATTGGGATGAAAAAATACTTGCACATATTAACATTGTATGTTCATCGAAAGCTCTGATTTTTCTGCTGAAGATGGCACCTGTTCGAAATTTCTAAGTAGAATAAAAAACGAGTTATGAGCTTTTTAGATCCATGTTCGAAGGCTTTCCTCAACTCAATACAGTATTTAGTGTATCATCTCAACTCCCTGTCGATAGCGACAATTGTTGTATTGTTGACTTTCTTTGCTTTTCGTGATTGTTCAAGGCTTTTCTCAAGTCAAATCTTGAAGTAAAATTTTTGCACAAGATTGGCAAATAATACATGATTTGGCTGGTGATTTTCCATTTAAACGGAACTTTAATGTAATTAATGGTTTTTATTATTATTTATGCTGATTGAACACTTACTCATTATCCAAACAACCAGCAGATCGCCAAAATTTTTGCAGAAAGATTTCCGTAGCTGATGTATTTGGCAGTTTTTTCAACGTTGCTGCTTTTGAAGCCGAAGACTACGTCATAATGTTTCTCAGCTTTCACCATGTAAACAAAATATCGCCAATCAAAGAATTTTCAAAAGACTTTTTTTACTGTGTTAAATAATCCAGCAACTAAATTAGGCAAATCCATAAACAGCACAAAAACTTCCATTAATTTTCCTTTTTGCACAATTTCAAACAATCACCAAATTTTATTACTTATTTTGGTAACATTTCGGATGAAACTGTTTAGCGCCATTTTATGGTGACCAAAAATATCTCAGCATCTGGCTACGATATCTCTGTAACGAAAATTAATATCATATCGTTTTACAAAGTAAGGAAAGAATGGGGGAGCATCATCGAAGGTACCCCGAAACGACTTTCGCAAATTCGGTAAAATCGCACCAAGAGCCACAATGATTGAAATTTCCCGCAATAACTAAAGCAAGTATAAGGGGATTACGAGCGCAGCTACTTTTTTTTAATCACTTCGTACTTCATTAGCCATACAGAGAAGGTTTTAGACTCCATGTTAAAAAAAAAAAAGTATCAACAGATTAATCTTTTTAAACATGAGAAGATTAATTTCATGTTTTTAAAATTTGTATATGCTTAAATATAGTGCTTTCGTTTCTAAATCTATACTACTTTGTTCTTTATACTTATTGCTATTTTAGTTTTATGGGTAAGGAAGAAACTCGATTTTTAATCACGTCAAAAAGATGTGTTTTAAATTCTTTCACTTAAAGCCAGAAAACAAAAGCTAGTAACGATTTTTTCTAATAATTATTACTGACCCAGGCAACGCCGGGTATTTTTGCTAGTAGATGATATTACTGAAGATCCTCAGGTAGTCAACATGGATTTTCATCTCAGCAGCTGTTCGCAAATCATTACAGAACTATAAGTTGCAGAAAAATGCAAAAGTAGAGTTTTTCTTTTATTTATCTCACTATAATGTAAAGTATTAATAAGGAGATATAATTATTACGTAAGAAATATCGTTAAAGTAAATTTTTACTTAAGTAAATCAGAGCATTAAAATAAATAAATAAATAAAATGAACAAATATATTACCCGTTCTGTACTTTGTGTTGAAAGATGTTGTGATTCCTCTATACATTGCGCTGAAGCTGTTGTATCTCTTAGCAAACATATATACAGAATTGTTAGTTATTTACAGACAGTAAAAACTTTAGCTTTTACAAATAAACTACTTGCACGAAATTTTGTTTTGGATCGCCAGCACCCAGTTGGCGTTTACTTTAGTTTGTGTCATTAAGATTGGTATTGTTTGCTTCTTGATGAAAAAATATATGCTCTCCATGCGGGAGCTCTTCGATTGCTAATATTACCTGCTGATTTAAATATCTGTAATGGTCTTTTTGGCCTTAACAGGTACAGTATCACCTCTGCAGCACAAACAAAATTATAGCCAGCCTTCTTTAGGAGGAAAATTTATCTCTGATATTTTGACGTTCCCTTAATCTGCATAAGTGCATGTTTAAACAGAAAACATATTGAATAAATTTCGTTTATTCAGTTTTATTTTTAACTAGCAAAAATACCCGGCGTTGCCTGGGTCAGTAATAATTATTAGAAAAAATCGTTACTTGCTTTTGTTTTCTGTTTTAAGTGAAAGAATTTAAAACACATCTTTTTGACGTGATTAAAAATCGAGTTTCTTCCTTACCCATAAAACTAAAATAGCAATAAGTATAAAGAACAAAGTAGTATAGATTTAGAAACGAAAGCACTATATTTAAGCATATACAAATTTTAAAAACATGAAATTAATCTTCTCATGTTTAAAAAGATTAATCTGTTGATACTTTTTTTTTTTAACATGGAGTCTAAAACCTTCTCTGTATGGCTAATGAAGTACGAAGTGATTAAAAAAAAGTAGCTGCGCTCGTAATCCCCTTATACTTGCTTTAGTTATTGCGGGAAATTTCAATCATTGTGGCTCTTGGTGCGATTTTACCGAATTTGCGAAAGTCGTTTCGGGGTACCTTCGATGATGCTCCCCCATTCTTTCCTTACTTTGTAAAACGATATGATATTAATTTTCGTTACAGAGATATCGTAGCCAGATGCTGAGATATTTTTGGTCACCATAAAATGGCGCTAAACAGTTTCATCCGAAATGTTACCAAAATAAGTAATAAAATTTGGTGATTGTTTGAAATTGTGCAAAAAGGAAAATTAATGGAAGTTTTTGTGCTGTTTATGGATTTGCCTAATTTAGTTGCTGGATTATTTAACACAGTAAAAAAAGTCTTTTGAAAATTCTTTGATTGGCGATATTTTGTTTACATGGTGAAAGCTGAGAAACATTATGACGTAGTCTTCGGCTTCAAAAGCAGCAACGTTGAAAAAACTGCCAAATACATCAGCTACGGAAATCTTTCTGCAAAAATTTTGGCGATCTGCTGGTTGTTTGGATAATGAGTAAGTGTTCAATCAGCATAAATAATAATAAAATCCATTAATTACATTAAAGTTCCGTTTAAATGGAAAATCATCAGCCAAATCATGTATTATTTGCCAATGTTGTGCAAAAATCTTACTTCAAGATTTGACTTGAGAAAAGCCTTGAACAATCACGAAAAGCAAAGAAAGTCAACAATACAACAATTGTCGCTATCGACAGGGAGTTGAGATGATACACTAAATACTGTATTGAGTTGAGGAAAGCCTTCGAACATGGATCTAAAAAGCTCATAACTCTTTTTTTATTCTACTTAGAAATTTCGAACAGGTGCCATCTTCAGCAGAAAAATCAGAGCTTTCGATGGACATATAATGTAAATATGTGCAAGTATTTTTTCATCCCAATATTAGAGAATTTATACAAAAATTGTGTTTTATTGCCCCCCTAAGGAGGTTTTGCCCCCCATAACGGGACGAAAACTACCCTATGTGTTATTCTGATGCATAAGCTATATTATTGTAAAGTTTCATCAAAATCCGTTCAGTAGTTTTTGCGTGAAAGAGTAACAAACATCCATCCATACATCCATACATCCATACAGACAAACTTTCGCATATATAATATTAGTAAGATTTTAAGTAAGTGCTTTTATTGAACTTCTTTGTGTAAAAAAATTTGAAATTAATCAATTTATGCTTTTTTATCGTAAAATTGAATAATAATGATGATAATAGTAGGGTAGACCGGGGCACGTTTGCGAAGATTTTTTTTTTTTAATGAATTATTTAATTTTTATGTTTTAACTTAGAAAATTTTAGACATTGTGGTTTTACAAAGCAGTTAATAGAGTCAAAATTGGTATGTCGACTCCCGATTTACGCGAGGGGTGTGTTCCAAGACTCCTCGCGTAATTCGAAATTTCGCGTTGTGGAAAAATATATGCATACAAATTTTTGAAAGGATACCTAATACTTATAAACACCCCTCAAACTGCTCTAAAGCATTCCTTATCCATACACTACAGTTTCTTTCATAAAGAACTGAACTTTTACTGTATTTAAAAAATAAAAAAAACTGTTATTAAACATGAAATACTTTAAGATGAACAAAATGAATGACGAATGGGAATGAAAGAAGTAAAATTAAAATGAAAAACTATAATAGTACAGTAGATACAGTAGCAATATTTAAGAGTTAAAAAATGAAGATAGGGATGATTTATGCTCCATGATCAGATCGTTATTGTTATCTAATTCTGCATTTTTAAATACGTTTGCTTCGCCTTTATAACGTTTCAATTTGTGGCAACATCTCCTCTTCCTGATCTCTTCCACAATACAAGAGCAGCTTCCATTTTCATAATATTTACTTTGGTAAGACTGTTTCGTAAGCTTCAATATTGAAACTATAAGTTTTGAACTTTTACGGATATCTTTAAGTTTTGATTTTTAATTGTACGTATGGAAAATTCACTCATACGTATTGTCGCGCTACCGTCGAAGTTTTGTAGTTGTTCAAGCATATCGAGAATTTTAACGTTTTTTATATTTTTTATCAGAACCTTTTTTTCCCCCATCTTCACAAACTTTAGATGAAGGTAAAACTAAGGTGCCATTATATTTCAGCAACTTTTATATTTAGAATGAAAAAAATAAATAAATGAAAGATTCTGAGTAGTTATTTCATGCACAAGACTAGTTTGGTGTGGGAACTTTGGCTGTCAATGTGATGCTGAAAAAGATGCAATAACATTCACGAAATCAATATTTAGTCGCCAATAACGAAGCTAATTTTTCTTTCCAAAAAATTCATGTTCTGGGCGAAAAATTCGCATTAGCTCTAAAATTCGTTAGTGTGGGAAAAAATTCGCGTTATAGACATTTTGCGTAGGTTGAATCGCGTTGTAACGGGAGTCGACAGCATTCAGTTGTTGTTCAGCTCGTATTTTGAACCGTTAAAAATATTATTTTTGAGTCCAAGTCGGTTGCGTAAACTTCCCTTGGACACGGGGTACGCTTACGCATATTTATTTTGACACCTAACGTGGTTCTGTTAGCGTTTTGAACATTTAATGGTAATGTCTTACCATCGCTGAAATGCAAATTTATTACAGAATGAATAGTGTATAAAGTTGAAGCTGAAGGGTACACAATAGGGAACCCCGCTCTGCTATGCCATCTGGGGCTTCATGAAGACAGCACTATATGATTGTAAGCTATAAGATACGAATGTGTAACGTAAATAAAAATTAAATGGTAATTTTCAAAACTTAACAGTCGGAAAATACTAAAAATGTTTTAGACAGTTTGGAGCGAAAAAAGTGTAAGGGGCGCGTTTAAGTTAGACACAGTAAGAACGATCGTAAAGGTGCTCCGACGTTCAACGCGTAAACTTCCCCGTCGAAAAGTTTGGATTTATTTTTAACGTGCAAAAAAAAAAAAAAAAAAAAAAAAAAAAAACTGTAATTTGAATTCCGAAACTTCGAATTCAAATTATGTTTTTCGCAATCACGAGTTGCGACAAGACTCTACTGGTTAGAGTTATTGTTTCTAGAAATGGCTCCCCCGCCCAAGCATGTCCCTCCTCCTGGGTGCTTACGTGTATATAGTTGTGTGCGTATGTGTGTAGGCTTACGTGTGTGCACGTATGCGTGTGTATGTGTGTAAAGGCGTGCGGACGTAGGGGAGTGTACATGGGAATGCGTGTGTAGGACATGGACGCCACCGCCCAGCAAAAGTGGGTTCCGGTGGACAGTGCTCAGGACCAGCCGCGCCGCCGCCGGTGGACGGTGGTGCTGCAGCCCTGGTCCAAGCTGAAAAAGGAACCGTAACGTCAAGGACAGTCAAATGAAAGCAATAAGCAATCGTGATTGCTCAAAAAAAAAAAAAAACATTCCAGTTTCTACAAATACAATTCTCAAAAAATGATCAAATTCTGCCAATTTTTGCATATTTATTTTTTGAAACTAAGTATTATTTATTCACAATAAGCTTCAAAACTTCCAACACAAAATTTACTTAACTTGGTAAAAAACAGATTATTCTTTCTGCATGCTAGATTAGTGCTCAAAAACTTGTGAGAATGTTTGCTAGATAGCAGCATCAATCTGTTATGACTGTTGGCTCTCCAGTTATAACTCGTTTTGAAACGAGCTGATGTTTGAAACATCACATGACTTCCGTTCACGCCAATTTAATGATAATAGCGCCTTGGAGTAAGCAAAGAAACACTAAATATTTTCACCCCTAGTTTCTTGCGAACCGATGCAAAAAAAAACCGTTTAACACAGATTTATTTCCCCATTATTGGCAATTTTAATATGATTCTGTGGTTAACTCTTTTAATATCACCAACATTGACTGAATTAAAACCAGATTTAAAAATTAAAAGAAAAAAAAAATCACCAAATTTTTCACCAAGTTGGCCACAAAACTTGGCGGCCAAAAGCTTGGCGATATATCGCCAAGTGTTTGACAAATTATAGCACCACTTGAGCTAGCATCTAAATTAACAATGATTTCCCCCCAAAAAGGTGTAAACGATCCCCTTAGGAACATCGAATGCAACCAAAAGGGAAGGTGCACAATCAAACTCCACTAGGAGTCTACGTACCAAATTTCAACTTTCTAGGACATACCATTTTTGAGTTATGCGAGGTACATAAGCACATACGTACATACACACATACGCATATACGCACATACATACGGGCGTCACGAGAATCACGAGAAAATTCGTTGTAATTAACTCGGGGATCGTCAAAATGGATATTTAGGGTGTATGTACGTTCCTAGGCATGTATCCACGAGTGGTCGGATCGAAAAAAAACTCCATGTTCATTCGGGGGTGAGCAAAATGGAAATTAAGGCCGATTTTTGAGTGAAAATTTTTCGCGAATACAATACTTCCATTTTTGTAAAAGGAAGCTGAAATTACGTCACGCATTATTGTAAGAAGAATATTCTATTTAACTGTCTTTAAATGAAATTATACAGGTGCAAAAAAAACACCAGTTATACTACAAATAGGATTGAAATTCTTAAAAGAGGGCACCGTATGAAAATTTCGGAAGTTCCGGGATCTCACGGGTTTCCACCAATTTCTTGTGAAAATCAAGTATCTTTTTGAAAAAGTTTCTTGAACCGCTACAAGTTGCCTGAACGGAGACTTCTCGCTGTTTTGAAAGCTATTCTTAGCTACCAGCGTCAAAATATACTCAGTGCTTTTATTAAGTGGTTTCGCCTTCAGCTCAAATGCGGCCCATCCAGATTGACTGAGCCTTATATGAGGGCTCTGGATGCTATAGATTTGCAAGAATGTCAGAAAAATAAGGTGTTTATTATTTGAGAATAATATTACACTAAACTGAAAGTAACTTTTACCTCATTCCTATTTTTAAAGTTCATTATTATAATGGCCTTAAGTTTATACATTTTTTATTCTTAGAGCAAATGTTTCAGTAATTTCAACTCCGGAGGAAATAGTTCAGTAATTTAATCACACTCATTAAAGTAATAGAGAAACGAAAATTCTTTTTGGCCTACTTTACCAGTAAAGTCAGAGAAAGAAGAAAAAAAGCATAAAAAAGGCTTAATGCATTTTGAAAATATCGCAAAAAACAAAAAAAAAAAAAAAGTTAAAACTAAACTAAAAAAAATATAAAAATTAATTTGAATTCTGAAATTTTGAATCCAAATTATGTTTTTCGCAATCACGAACTGAGGCAGGACCCTACTCATTGGAGTTATTGTTTCTAGAAACGGCTCCTGTCCCCCCCCCCCCCCAAGCCTGCCTCTCCTCCTGGGCGGTTACGTGTGCGTAGACCTGTGTGTATGCACGTAGGCGTGTGTGAAGACGTGCGTGTGAACGTGCGTGTGTGTAGGAGATGGACGCCTCCGACCAGGAGATCGGATAGCTCAAAACCGGAGCAGCCGCGCTGCGCCGCGCCGCCAACAGAGGACGGTGGGCGGTGGTGCTGCAGCGGCTTCTGGTCCAAGTTGAAAAAGGCACGGACGCCAAAAACGGTCAAATGAGAACAATAAGCAATCGTGATTGATCAAAAAAAAAAAAAAAATACAATGAAATAAATATTCTATGAACTTGAATCCATTTTTTAATTATGAGAAAAGTAAAAGCATAAATTATTTTGCTCTCTGGTTATTTTTTGAAGCATATTTCATTAAAGAATGAATTTTTCATTAAAGTGCAAAAATTTTCATTGAATTCAATTTCAATAGTTTATTTTTTACTGTTTTTCGTTCCTGGGAATAGATAAAATCAATACAACATGTTTGACGGCATAGTGGGGTATGATATGAGAATGAGGCTTTTGACCTTGGGCCCTCCCCTTGCAAAATTTCTGTGTGCGCCACTGGTCCTATTCGAACAAATTTTTTTGTTCTAAAAATCTCGGCGAGGACACGTCATTCCTATATTTCCCTTTTTATTTGAACCATTTTTCGTTCAATTTTGAACAGTTCAAAAAAACTTAACATTAGCTAATACGGGGAAATTCAAGGCAATTCCGAACTTATAGGTGAATTTGCTTCAAACAAACTTGTAGGAAAAACTTTTGATAAAAAACATATATACATATAAAATATCTTTCTGATTTGAACAATTTTCGTTAAATTTTGAACAGTTCAAATCCCTTACTATTAGCGCCTACGGGGAAACTGAAAGTTAATGTAGATTCCGCACTTGAAGGCGAATTTACTTCAAACAAATTTTGTTGGAAATAGCTCTTGACGACAAACTCCCGACTCCGATTCCGAGAATTTTGGGGCATCTGACTCCGACTCCGATTCATGTGCCCAAAAATTAGTCGGACTCCGACTCCCCGACTTCGACTCTGACTTCGTAGTTTTGGCAAAAATTTATACACGGAGGAAAAATGACTGACTCTGATTCCCGGATATTCGACTCCAACTCCGACTCCGACTTCACAAACATTGGCAGAGTTGCGTACTCTAAGGGTCCGATTCCAACTCCGAATCTTTGAATTAAATACCTTCGGCTCCCGAATCCGACTTTTTTATCCCAATGTGAAATTGAATCCGACTCCGCAGCCGTGGTCTTCACTGTGAAAGAATTATTGTTAATATGACTTGTTTTTATTTTCACTCTTTTAATTTATGTATTCAGTTTTCGCCGGATAAACTCGAAGTCCTTTATGTTTCTACATTAAGATATGCGCAGACATTTTTTTTTTTTTTTTTTGACAACGAGAAATATTTCTTTAAGTTGACATTTATTATTTTTATTTATTTTGAAAAGTACATTGATTCATTAAAAATTTTTTTTGGCAACAGCCGAAAAACAAACGTTTTTTTATATGATGTATAGTTTATTAATTTTAATATGTATTTTTTTTCTTTTTGAAAGCGGTTGAAGAATTTTTTTAATGCAAAAAAGTGTATTAGCTGCTTTGTTTCAAAGGTGATGCTATTTTATTTGTTCGTTTATTTATTTATTTTTTTTACGCATCTAATTCTTTAGATTTCTTTAGTGAGGCACATTTTATTCCTAGAAATCGGCTTAAAATATTTAAAAAAATGTTTGAAATAATTTGCAATTTTAGCTATTTTTGAGAATACTGATCAGACACTAGAAAGTAGATATAGGTATACGGGAAAGTAGGCTCGTTTAGTTCCAGACGGAACTTCTTGTTATACTAATAAACTAATAATTGTTTTATGATATTTCGCTCTCTTTATAGTTCCTTTCTAATTTTTGTCGTCTGCTGTGTCCTAACTCTAGGTCAGGATTTTTCAACCTTTTTCCCCTGTCAGTTTTTGTTTACCGTTAATTATGCTAACCCCCTGCGAAAACACGTTAGTTTTATTAAAGCGTGTTAAGCTTAACAGTTAATGTTTAATTATGAGTTAATAATTTGAACAAATAAAAAAATACTTTAAATTAATTTTGAGATATAAACGTATGAGATCCAAGAGACGTAATAAAAAGGAAACCTCCTCTATATTTTTTTGAATTTGATTTTAAATGTTTAATAAAAAAGAATACTGTACTAATATAAAGCATTTCACTATCCCAAAAGAATAGCAAGTGACAGAAGATAATACTTTAGAATACAATACTTCAAACAACAATTCATTTTATGATGTTATACAAAAATTAGTTATAATTTAATTTCCAAAAAGGTTCTTCATTCATTAAAAAATATTTCAAATCAGAATCAGTGATTCAGCAGAAATAGAGAATTTCTAACAGAATCGACCAAATTTGATACCATTAGAACACGCATTTTTCTTCAAATTTCATATGATTTTGATTTTTGATGTATATTTTCCTACAATTTCTCGATCAAATTCATCACTGAATATTTCCAATCTTTAGCTTACTTGCAAGCAGTATTATGATTTGTTTAAGCTTTTATGTATAATTTTAATTTTAACTGTAGATGGCGCAGTTGGAAACTGATATATATTGCTTGTCTGTTTAATTTATAATCTTGTTATCTTGTTAGCTTCTGAGTTCTTGTTCTTAATTTTAGTTCAGTTAGTCTTGTTTTGAACTTTGTCTCATGAATCTTGAAATCTTGAATTAATATAATGAACTTTAATTTCGTTGGTATTATTTGCAAAAGTTTTAGTTATAGTTGCTTTTAATATTTTAAGTAAAATAAAGAACGTTTTTATGAATTTTTTGCGTTGTGGACTGAATCTGCAAATTTCACAAAATAGCATATGAGCTTACGGTACATGATTATTTTTAACAAAAAGAATTGAAAAAAAATCAAATTTAAACAAACAAATGCTTTTCTATGTCTTTTTACTACCATTTACTAACTTATTATGAAATACTTTCTTAACAAAAAAATACATATTAAAATATCTTCTCAATTGGACATTTTTGTTACAAATTAGATCAAGTCACAAAATGTAGTACAAATGTGTTTTACGTTACGGTGATGTAACGTAAAACTCTGTACATTAACTCTGTTTTTTAAACTTTTCAAAGCAAATTTTGAGACGAACAGTGTTACAAAAATACTGAACAATATGTCAAGGCAATAAAAGAAAGGATTTGTTATAAGCATCAAACCCATAGCTTTGAAATATTTTTCAGAATCCAAATATTTATTCTTATCTACTTCCGAGACCCTTTCAGGAATATCCACTCAATTCTTCAGAAAAAAAGAGAAGGATCCACAAATCCTTGTCTATTGTAAGTCATTTTGGCCGTCGAGTGAAACCATATCTGAAGTGCAACGTTCTTCTCTGTATTGATGGAATGAAATAGTTATATTTTTTCCTTTCCGGTAGCCATTCAGTCCACTCTTCCAATATTTCAATATCACTCCTCCGCCCAGAGTTCGTTTGACATCTTTATTCACATCCCTTTTTCGTTCTAAAAGCAAAAGCCATTCCCTTCTTTTGCGTTCGATGTTTTTTCCTCCGCGAATTTCAACTTGTTATCTGCGTTCTTGCGATAACCAGGTTACTGGACATATAAATAGCAGCCACCGACTAATATAAGTAAAGCTGGTAAGAGAAAGGGAAGTTCGTGTTGCTTGGGTAAGGGGTGGGGTGGGCAGACGACTGGCAATGTACTCGCTGTCTTGATATAGACAACAGAATTTGGGCTCGTAAAGTATCTTCCTACGGAGCATCTGGCCACTGGTATTCCATGGATTGTGGAAAAGGGGATTCGGTATACGTTTCAAACCGTTGCTTGATGTTACGTTGCTGAGTTTCTGTTGGTGAGAAGATGACTTATTTGAAATCCTATTAGTTAAGTAAATTAGCAATAAAGTGCTGTGCAGAACGCACGGATTGACGTGGATCACTGGTTCCGTGTTTCGGATAGGGTACTAGAGAGTAAATAACTCTTTCTAAAGCAATTTTTCATTACAACGTTTTCTGAAGTTTCTTTTAAAAGGTTTTCTGGGATCCTTTAATGCCATTAATACTCTTTTAAATTACAGAAATCTTATGTTTGAATTTACTTCGAATGCGAACGTAAAACATACCTTTTAATATTAGAAGCCAATTAAATACTAAACGCTGCATATAATTTCACCAAAATGCTATAAAAATGAGAAATATTAATTATAAACCATATTGATTGATTATGACACCAGGACTAGGTTATTAATCACCCATAACTTCATGTTGAATTTTCATATCATTTGTTTATATTTTTTCTAATAGGAAAGAGATGTTTTTTCTTACGGGAGAGGAGAGAACCCTCTCCTTTCCCGCTTAGACAAAGAATTGCATTTATTAGACTGTGTGTGTGTATGCTTGTGTGAAATATTACGTAATTAACTTTATTGCAAATAAGCGTTTCTATTATTGTTAAGGTTTTGCGAAAAAAGAAAAAAAAAAGTACCCATTCTTTCGTTTTTCTTTTCTTAAAAGCTGAAAAGAAGTTCATAATTTCAAAACCAACTTCTGTGATCGAAAGAGCTCTTCTAGGTGCTCCTACACACATTTTTTTTAAATGTTAATTACTGATTATATCAAACCAGAAACAATGGTCGAATCGCGATAGTATGTACCCTGAAAATTGAAACCAGTGAGTCAAGTGAACAAAATTTATTATTTCGCAACAAAGGGGATTTTATTCAAAATATGTTTTGCGTTTGTTTAGATGATTGTTTGAAAATATTTTTCATGCTCTGTAGAAATTAATCAAAAAGTATATAATGGAATGGTTAACTTAATTTTACCCTTTTTGGAGGGGCACGTCCCTCCAGTGCTCCACTTGAATCCGCTACTGCTGCCAGTGTGTGGACAGCAAGGCATTAAGGTGCACAGAGAAAAATAGTTTTAGTTGAAAACAAAGCAAATTACGAAAATATTGACCAGTGATTATGCTTTTTTAATTTCAAATTTCACATTTTACATACTATAACAACACATTTCTTATTCAAGTATGTCTCTATTTTTACAAATGCTACACTGTGTAGTTTTGATTTCAGTGATTACTTAAGTTTTTGGTGTTCTAATAGAAAGTTAAAAAATATCAAAATGCATGCATCAGCAATTTGTTTTTTTTTTTCTTTTTTTGAAAATCATTTGTGAATTTTAAATTGATTGTTTGAGAATTAAATTTAGTGAATTAAGTACAAATGATTAAGTTAAACGTTACACAAACGCTATTTGGGGTTGTTGCTTCTTATAACTAATTGGAACTTGGTTCATATATGTAGTGCATTTGTGGTAAGATAATTTATAGTAAGAAATAAAATCGAAGCACTTTTGAAAATTTTTTAAAGACTTATATATTTATCTTAATGGGATTTTTAAAAAAAACGGAATATAAGTAAATAAACAAAAATAAAAGTAAAATAAAATGAAAAATAAACAAGCATGTCATCTAGCACTCTGATAATTTTTTATTAGATTACTAGCTGATCCAGCAAACGTTGTTCTGCCATATAAATAGTTTATATGTGATATTTTGGTTGTTCATTAAAAAATAACGAATGTATTGTGTAAGTTTGGGGGAAAGATATTTTTGACAGAAAGAGAAATGGAGCACTGTGTGTACACGATGATCACTAATTTTTTTTAAAAAAAGTAATTTTTTTCAATACAGTAATACACACACACAGACAAATTTTTTGTATTGTTCAAAATTTGGCACTCACTGCTTTGTGGTACAAAACAAATGTCAAAATGACGCGACCGATGCTCCGACAAAACGTCGGCAAACTCTCAATGATTTAAAAAAAATTGTTGCTATTTTCTGTTTGTTTACAAATAAAATGCTTGTAATAATTTGAGCAAGGCTTTTGCAATAAATTTCAGCAATAGTTTTTAGTGATTTTCAGCAATGGTTTTAACGACGATTTTCAACATTCGTTTTTACAATGTCATTCAACAATTTGACAACGGCTTTTACAATGATTTCAAAAAAAAAAAAAAAAAAAAAAATCTGGATAGGAACACCCTGATTACATAGCGGTATGAAATATACTTTAATAACTATTATCATACCTAACAAATATACACAACAAATTTCATAAAAATCGGTCGATCTGTTTCGAAGGAGTTTAAACACTAACACCGTGACAGGAGATTTTTATACATTAGATATAGTTGTGCAAAATAAATAGTTTTAACTTTGTGTGGAACACCTAGTTTAATTTTAAAAGATGAGCTGCAAATTTCTCATTACAAGATTTTTTTCAAATACGAGCATTGCTAAAATGAAAAAGAACTAAGTAGTGTTTTAACTTTTTCTCGTTCAAAGCACATTGCAAATAATTTTTAGCAGATGTATATGAGTAACAAACAAAAAAACTTATCAAAATACTGATTTCTTGAATAAGTACACAGCAAAATATGAAACCAGCTCATGCTTGTAAAAGAAGGAAATCTTTTGGAAAATGTTGGAAATGCAATAAACATGATGTTTGACACTTTTGCTGCAGAATATAGCTACGTTTTATATAAAACGTTTAAAAGCTTCATAGGAAGCGCTTTAAAATAAATGCTGCATAAGTCTCAACATAAAAAATGTTGCCATCTACCAACAGCAAAAATTGCTGTAACGTTAATTAATGAAAGTAACAAAAGAAACCACTAATACTTTTACTCCCAATGACGTTCACTATTCTGAAATACTAAGTCAAAAGTGAAAGGAATCTATTCGCAACTCCAATAAACTATAGGGGGAGCTGCAGCCATTGTCTAATGGCGGATGAAAAAGGTATAACAAACAAATGCCATGACTTATAACTTGCTTTGACGTTTAGTGAATGACAGTAATTTTTCATCATGTTTATGGAAAGCTTTCTTTTCTATTCTTCTGAAATTACAGTATACCATAAACTGTCTGAAGCCTGTAATTTACTCCAAAGAAAACACGTGGAATGGAATGTTTTACCTTTTTCTTTAGCATTGTTAATCACCCGAAGGTAGCGTATTCGAGCTCTAGAGTTGCGAATTATTCTCTTTGATGCAATGATTGAGCAACTTCAGCAATTATGTTTAAAAGACAATGAGGTTTACAACATCCTTTCTGAACACTTTGACAAAAAAAAAAAAAAAAGCCACGAGATAGACTTTTACCACATTTATAAAAAATTTTTTATTTATTTATTTATTTATTTTTAGGAGAGACAGGAGAGTTTTCTTCAAGGTTTGTTCCTTTGAAACTTGTAACCGTCCCCGCAGATGCGGGAAAACTGCCAGTTCTGAGGTATGTTTTTTTTTTCGGACAAGAATTGCTATAAATTTGGGGCAAATACAAAATGGTGAGATAAAGACAACTCCCTCACTTATCGGTTTCTATTCCTGGTGTATTTTCTTCTTTTTTTGTTGTGACACCCACTTGGAAAGGGGGACGAACTTTTACTTTAAACTAGCAGTTTCACACCCCGCCTCCAATCATTTGAAGGTTTTTTTTTTTTTTTTTGTGGATTCAAACTTGTAAGAATATAATGTATATGTTACGGTAAATGTGATAAATTGGCGATTGTATATAATTACCGGTGAGTATATACAATCACCAATAAACTAGGTAAATGTGATCAATTATTCAATATTTATCACATTTACCGGATTATTTATACAATCCCCGACTCGTGATCGGGAATGTAATAAATTTAAATAATTCTCTAGAGTAACGAGGTTTTAATTTCAAAAAAAAAAAAAAAAAAAAAAAATAATAATAATATTTTCAACACTAAAAATTACTTTTACAATTAAAACAAGGTTTGATATCTATCAAAGCTTACAAAAATATTTCAATCAAAAAAAGTAATAAATTGGTTTTGCTTTGCTTTACTTCAATTAAATATCCTAGAACAAACAAATTAGATAATAATGTAATAAATAATGTAATTGAAAGCGTCACTACGGGAGGGGAAGGATGGGGCTGTCAACAACATATTACTCCTGATAAATTTCTCCAAATAAATCCTAAATTGCTTGATTTATGGAATTTTAATGAAAATTGATTACATTATTGTAGGGGCAATTTTATAAAATGCGTTCATAATTTTACTTGTCTCTTAATGTAATTTTTGATTTACCACAGAAATTGAAATTCATTTCTGACAACTTAATGAACTTCATGTTTGCATATTTTTTTTTTGAGAGCTCAGGTGGGGGTAGGGGTGTACTACAAATTGCTGCCCCGAATGATATAATCACCATTAAATCAAGTAAAAGTGTTCCAATAAATGTTTTTTTTCTCTACAAATCCAAAGAAGAGAATTTTTTTTAAACTTCTCTGAATATGCGTAGTTAAGAATTAGAAAAACGTAATGATGGCTGTTATAAAATACAGTAACATTTCAAACTAAATAAATGAGTAAAATTAACACTCTTTTACTTTATCTTCATTAGATATTTTACAAAACATACTTTATATGCGTACAATACATATTGCAAATAAAATTGAGAAATATAAACTGCTTTGGTAATATTACTTATGTACCTTTCCTTAAGGAATCGCTTAATATTCTGTTTTTGCAAAAATGACCTACTGTTAATTTGCTTCATGAATTACGGTAAAAATTTCTTCAAAATACAAGTAAAATATAACATTGTAGCTGTCCTTTTTAAGGGATAAAAAAGTTTTTCAACATTGACAAAACTGTCATTACGTCATATCTTTTTAGTCAACAATACACTTCGGAATTTTTTATACTTTTTTTTTCACTAATTTTGTTTTTACTATAATTCACCTTTTTTTTTTAGCGAATCGTCGTACTTTTCTTTCGTCAACAAAAACCTGTGTACTTTTTTTTTTCGAATTCATAACAGTTACTTAAGCTAGAAATTGAAACGCTAAAGCATATCGGCCATTATTAGAAACTCTATAAAAGAGAGAAAGCAAATTTCCCGAAAAAAAAATGTCTTGACAGCACGACCTCAGAAATACAGTTGAACAAGTATGGGATCCAGGTCGTACGAATTAATGAAAGTGCGGTTTAAACAAAATAACCGAAAAATTGAGCTAAGGTACATAAAATAACTACTGTACGCAGTAAAAATTGTGTTTTGAATTCAAGAGAAAAAAACATAAAAGAGAAAATTCCCTACAAAGATTCATTATTACGCTAAATTGCATTTTGTTTATTTTGTGTACATTTACATGGCTATCCGAATAAAGCAAAATCCAGTTTGATAGGGTTTGGTAAAGTGAGAGGTAAATGCATTGAATTGAAATTAAAATCCTACTAACACATGGTCAATAAATGCGCAGACGCAAACAAGTGCATCCGACACAAAGTCCTCGTCGCGCAGAGATACCATACGTCATAGAAAACGTACTATACGTTAGTCTAGTAGCTAAGCAAACTGAATAAATTTTGGCTAAGTATCGACTTTCATTACGTTCTCCATTACGAGTCGGGGATTGTATAAATTAACCGGTAAATGTGATAAATATGGCAAAATAATCAATAATTTATCACATTTACCAATTTTAGTGGGGATTGTGAACAATTACCGGTGATTGTGCAAAATCACCGGATTTATCACATTTACCGTAACATATATAATTTAAAGATTAGAATTTTGCGTCACAGCTAGTCTGAAAAACCAAATACTTTACTTATTGATGACTAAGAAGGGCGTTTTTATACTATACAGGTACAACGGGCACGTACTAATGACGCGAGGCAACGTAAGAAAAATAAGAATGATGACGATTATTATTATTAAAATTATTATTATTACTATTATTGTTATTACTATTATCATTTTTTATTACTGCTATTATCATTATCATTATTATTTTTATCATTATCAAGTACTAATAAGTACTAATAAAGTTTCATGGTGTTATATTTAATAGATTCCTTTTGATATCAGTCTTTTCCTCAGGCTTTTTATTTTTGTATTGCGTTTTGAAAAATCTTAATGAAAGGATTTCATTTGAGTAGAAAATTCGCCAATGAGTAAGGAAGTTAACTACAGATAAAGCTTGAAAACAAGTATCTAATGTAAGTTTGGGCTTGATATTTTTTGTTAAAGCTTGTACCTTAATAAAAGTGCTGCTCATGTATTTTAACTTGGTTATTTTTTTAAAGTTTTCTCAATATTAACCATCATAAAATATAGTTATTTTAAAACATTCAACGAGACATTACAGACAATATTGGATACTTATTCTGATATCCTAAGTCAACAGCGAAAGGAATCCATTGTATCATCTCTCATGCAAAAATGGTTATGCATTTGGTCTTGATTACTTTTAAATATTTTCTGAAAATTAACCATTACAAAATATAATTATTTTAAAACATTCAATGCGGCATTACAGACAACATTGCACATTTATTCTGATAGCCTAAGTCAAAAGCGAAAGGAATCTATTGCCCCATCTTTGACGCAATCATGTTCTTGCATTTGATCTTGATTACTTTTAAATGTTTTCTGAAGATCAACCATCATAAAATATGATTTTTTTAAAACATATTCCACGTAACATTACAGACAATATTGGATATTGATCCAAACAACCTAAGTCAAAAGTAAAAGGAATCCATTTTTCCATCTTTGATGCCATGATTTCCGCAACTAGAATTCTTGTTCTTTGTTTAGCAAAGAGTGTCCTTGATTCAGTTCAAAACGTAAAAACGAGAATGGCAAGGAAAACATGTCATTCCTTTTTGCTCAACAGGGTCGGAAGCTAAGAAAACAGAGTAGAAAATAATGGAAAGTCAAATGGAATGGCCAAGAACTTTTAGAAGGGGGGGGGGGATTTCCAAAACTGCAAAAAGCAAAACCAACAACAGAAGCCGCATGGAGAAATAGAGAGAAAAAAAGGGGGAGGGGTGCATGTTGACAGAGAGAGATATCTACGAAGTGGGCAGCTAGCTAAAAGTGACAAATATTGACTCACCACTCATCGCATGACAGATCTCTTGCGAAGTTAAATGGCAAAGCGCGTTTGGTTTTCCGTTTCTCAAAACACCTTCAATTTGGAGTCGCTTTTTTCCCATCTCTTTGTCTCTCTCTCTCTGTTTTATCTCGAGTCTTTTTTAGCATTATGATTAGATGTTATTCTTTCAGTCTCGCGTTTCGGACAGATGGCTGGAGGAAAAGCGATTGGGGAAGAGATTACGGCGGATGATTTTATTCCAAACCGGAACGCGCCTTAATTCCCTCTTCTTTATTTGCGTAAGGGATCGAAGGAAATCCGAGAACTAGATTTGAGGACATCTGGGAGAAGTTCTGAACCACTTTCTGTGAGTGAATCTATTGAGAGGTTTTTAACTTCATCGTTAGAATGAAATACTGCTTACCACTAAAAATGATTCTTCCACCAAGTATTTTGCTGCAATAATAAGTACTGATATGATAGATTTATTGAAAATGATGAATAAACCTATATTAATCTACATTAAATAAAGATGTGTTCCCCCCCCCGCCCATTTTATTATCTTACGAAATAAATCTTAGAAGAAATTCTACATTTTGAACCAAGCATTTTTAACCCTTTGGTTTCTTTTTTTTTTTACAATCTTGTTACAGTGGAGTTCTTTCTTCAGTCAAAAGTACTACTTTTTGTCACTAAAGTTGATAGGATGAGAAAAAAAAAAAAAAAAAAAACATGGACACAGAAAATACTTTCGTTTTCCCGGCAGTTTTTTTTTTTTTTTTTTTTTATTACGAGTATTATTATTATCTTTTTTAAATGTCCGATTTTTAAAACAAGTCGTAGTCTTTATGACGTCACAAATGATGTAGTTTGGCACATTCCTCTGACGCCCCGAATGTTTACGTTTGCTGTTTACTGCATTTCCAGGTTATGATAATTCAGAAGCGAATTAAATATTGCGCTCTACGCTTGCTATCAACCATATCGTTACCACTCCATTTGAGTAAAGAAGTGAATTAAATATTGCGCTCTGCGTCAATTGCAACAGCGAATGGCAGTTCATCATCTGTGATGTCATGTTCAGAAGCGTAAAAAAATGAAAATGAGTCTGCGCACCGATTTAAATATATATTTTTTTAAATAGTAAACTTAGTCAAATTACTTAAAAAGGGTCAAAGTCTATGTTTTAAGCATGCTCTTTCAGAAAAAAGTGCTTTTAAAATTTCGGAAACGATCCCATTAAAAAAATCATCCATCGTTGCCCTTCAAGACATTATTAAGATTTATCTTTTCACATCTGATGTGAATCAAGTAAACTCAACAGTAATAAAAGTAAAAACTCATCTGGAGTTTTAAATTTAAATCTCTGCGTATGCTATTATGTAAAATAAAGTGTTTTCTTCAACCATAGTGCTTGCAATTATTTTTTAAAACGAATTTTAAACTAGTATGTTGTGGCCATCACGAAACTTTCTTCTATATTTTTCCTTTTTCTGATCCCTCCCCATGCTTGACGAGGAAGCAATATTCCTAACATAAACAAAATTACACATGCAAAAACTTGACGACCATCCCAATGTCTGAATTATTGTAAAAACAAAACAAAGAGCGAAAATTGAAAGTTACTTTAAAAGCCTTACTTGAATTAATTATTAATATTTTATTTATTAACAAACATTAGTGGCAACAGTTAAAAATTTTAAATCATTGAGATAATATTTCCGATCATTTCCATACAGTTAAAATCACGAGAAATACGCAGACGACAATCTATTACGATTTATCTTTCTTATTGTTGCATTAATAAAACTATTTTTATTCGCAAAAAAAAAAAAAAAAAAAAAATCAACACCTCTTGGAGCGATTGGAGTCAAAATTGAACCAAAGCCTGTTTACGTATGGATTCACATATATTCCAAATTTCAACCAGAACGTAGCATTACTTCTTGAGATAGGGCACTCACAATGGAAAAAAAGAACGGGCGATTGCGCTACCCCCTTTTTAGCTGTTGACACCAAAATAAAATCAGCTCTTATACCCACTAAGGGCTACTTGTCAAAAAAATTTTTTTTGATTCCGTTCGTTATTTCTTGAGATACAGCAGTCACAATTGACGACAAAAAACGTTCTATAGCTCAACCCCGCTTTGAGTTATTGACACCAAAATTGAATCAGCACCTGCTCCTGTTAATGGCAACATATGGACCAAATTTTGTTTGATTCCGCCAGTTACTTCCTGAGGAATAGCAAGCACGCGTAACTCAAAAAACGTCCCATTGCTCCACCCCCCTTGGAGGAATTCGCGCCAAAAACTAATGGGCACAAGTTCACATACGGGCACATATGTGTACCAAATTTCGTTCGATTTCATGCGGTAGTTTTTGCTGTAGAGCGGCCACAAAAAACTGGTCACACACAGACGTGACACACATACATACACACACACATACATACATACACACACACATACACACACACACACACAGACAGACAGACATTTTCCAAAAATAGTCGAAATGAACTCAGCACACCTCAAAACGTTCGAATCCGTCAAAATTCGAAATTCGAAAATTTGCACGAATCCAATACTTTCTTCTATATATTAGATATAGAAGAAAGTAAAAATGCATGCCAATGTTGAAAAATATTTAACGACAAAATCTTTATGTTTTAGTTAGTTAACATACTTGTGTATTGAGAGCTACTAAGGTGTATTTTAAGAGAACAACTAGTATTTTTGTACTAAAACATTTTTTTAAAAATAATGTTTGCTTAAGTTTGATGTCCCCTTCCCAATAAAAAGAGTGCAGTTAAAAACTGTTTAACATTAGTATTTCCAAATTTCGCTCAAATTTGTTTTATCTTCAAAACCAACAACGAGAAATGACTTAGAAAAAAATCTTGTTTATCTATCTATCTATCTATCTATCTATCTATCTATATATATATATATATATATATATATATATATATATATATATATAATATTTTTCTAAGATATTTATTTATTCATATTGTTTTTTATAGTCTTATTCATACAAATTTACAAATTTATACAACGCTTTCATTTTGGAGTTTTAGACAACATTTCTGCAAATTTTAGCGATTTTATGATCCTGACTGAAACTAACATCATCTTTTGTTTAATAAAAATGGAGTACGTTTACTTTTTAATGTTTAGAAAGAAATCGCTTGTAAAAATGTACTTTAAGAGTATTAGCAGTAAACTTAATTCTGAAGTTAAAAAAAGAGGTTTTATATTTAGAACCAGAAATATAAAATATATAGAGCGTTACAGCACTCTCATTGACAAGTATACTGTTTTTCCTCCATTCTATTACATACTAAGTTTATCCAAGTGTAATGAAACTACTATGTTCGGTTTTAAATTGCAGCATGTACAAACCCTTAAATACTGCTTCATTAAAATGAGAAAAAAAAATCAGAAATGAATAATTATAAGAAAATAAAGGAGACGGAAGAAATTAGAATGAGAATAACATACGAAAAATCTAGGAGATAAAACTTAAAAATGAAGATCATATGTATTAATAGTTAAGGTGTGACGCAACTCTCTATTCCCTTTTTTGAGATTTTTAAAAATGAATTTAAATTAAAAATGTGCAGCATTTCAGAAGGGTATCAATTTTACCTTCTCGATTAAATTACTACACAACAAACTCCATGCGATATCTTCCTAAAATATCAGATGAACTATTCATAGCTTTTTTTCTGCAGTCTTTTTGGCTGAAGTAATTATCTCAGTTTTAAATAAATGTCGAAGTTAAAATTAGGTGAATCGTTTTTAGATTCTTCTTTCAAAGATGGAATTTATACCATGGAGTAATCGGTTAGATCTTTCAAAAAAAAAAAAAAAAAGGGGGGGGGTATGCAAATAATTAAATAACACATCAACACTTAACTACATATCAGTGACAGATTCATTTCACGAATTGCACATTTAGCTCTCAAAACATTGTTCATCTTCACTTAAAAAGTTTCCTAGGGGTAATCATTACAGCTTGGAATGATGACGCTTCTCAACGAATTTCGACGCGTAACGACACATTCCGTAAACGATTCACGAGTACACCATCAGCGGAGTCATCCGAGTAAAAAAAAAAAAATCTTGTATTTTGCATACCATTCCGGGATTCAAAGTTTGACAAATATGTTCGCTCTTCTGATCGGAGAACGGCTGAGGGGGAAGATGAAATCTCTCATCGTTTCTAATAGAACGGACGCTCCATCGGACTGAAAGTGCTGACTGCAACAGTTTGAAATATTTCAGCAGAACTGCAGACATCTTTGGTCAACTTTATTATAAGTTACATTCGGGTATTTCGATAAGAAGTGTAGAAACAATGATGTATGACACTATTTTTTACGTGAAACCTTCATCATAATGTATAACATAAAGAAAAGTTTTGTTTTGTATGACGTACGTACCTACACACAAACAAGCTCCCTTATATAAGTAGGGAAGAGTGCTGTACCTTGTGACATTGCTAATTTCTAAGAATCTTTTTTTAGCAGCCATGTTTTTGTAATCTCTAATAATGATCTTCACAACTAAATGGTGCCATAGTAAAAAAACAGCATCAACTGAGTAAAATCGACGATTTTGTGAGAAAAAGAAAACTTCACGACTCCAAAGTAAATATTGTCTACATTTTTATTTCATTTTATGTCTTTGTATTTGTAAATTTAATCTGCTGAATTTAATTTTGTTATAAAAGAGAAGTACTTTAAATATTTTTCTTATGAGAAAATAATGATAGTGCATCTTGGTTGAATTTTTTTATTTTTTTTTTCTTAAACCACGTAGTGATTGTACTTTGGAACAACCAATCATTTAGTACCTTAAGACATGTTAAAAGGTACAACATATGCACGGTTCTTAACAACTAAGATATGTTTAGGAATACGGAACAATGTTCAAATTTTATTTATTCTTTTAAACAAATTTAATGTGAAATAATAATTCATAATTCAATTACTTATTCATAATTTAATTCACTACCATGAAAAAAATATATTTTTTTTTGTTCTCTGGTGCAAAATTGGTTTAAGTAATGATATTAAGTTAAGATATGTTTATGAACATGGAACAATGTTCAATCTTATGTAGTCTTTTAAACGAATTTAATGTTAGATAATAATTCATAATTCATTATTCATAATTCATTATTAATTATTCAGGATTTAATTCACTGCCATATATATATATATATATATATATATATATATATATGTATATTTCGTTCTCTGGTGCAAAATTGGTTTAAGTATATAGCTATTTCCTGAATCATGAAGACTTTCCCATAGTACAACAGAAACAGAAAGTGTCCCAAGGTACAGTATGATGATGTACCTTGGGACAACTTGGAACTTTTACTTTTAAATGGCTGGCAATATTTTATTTTTAAACTGTCTGAATTAAAAAAAATATATATTGCATAGAAGTATTTTGGGGTATTTTAATGTGACTTTTCGATTTTAGATTTGATTCAAATAATTGACGGTAAAAATTAAAGTATGAAAAGTGTCTCAAGGTGCAACTCTGTCCCATATCTCAGAGTCAGTCTAATTTAAATCCAGATCTACAATTTTCCGTCTATTGGTGCATTGTATGTAGAATCCTATTACGCAGCAAGCCATATGAACGTGATCCTAAAAAATAAATCCTTTGTAATAATTTACCAGTGTTAAGAGCGCGTAAGTCCGACCCTTTGTATGCACCAAGTTATCGGTTTTCCGTTCTCCTGTGAAGTAGTGAGTATGTGATTTACGTTGGTCTGGCTCTGAGGAACAGACATAAGACGTTGAGAGCAAAAGTGGTTCAAGTCAAATAAAACAGGATTTTTAGTAATTAATTAGTTTATAGTATAGTTGGTGTAGTATAGTTGTAGGATATGCAAGATCGCGCATGCTCGCGCGCTCTCTCCGACCCAACCTACTACAAAATGAAGCGTTATGTTCTCGCTTCCAGTTCGTCCGCCATCTCTACGTGGCACAACTATGGTCACTTTTGCACAAATCACTACACTGCTATTCCGTTTTGCGATGTCTGTCTGTCCTGAAATTGTTGAACGTAGACTTGCACTACTTTCACAGGAAGTAGAATAAGAGTTAAACCTATTTGCTCTTAACGGCTCATATACACTAAATAAATCTGATTAATACAGAGGATAGCCAAACAAACTTCTCTGTACTTTTACTGTTTTTATGATTGTTACATAATTTTATTATTTAACACATTTTAAAGTATTTTTTAAATGTGAATTAAACATATTGAACGTAAAGTACCTTCTGATCAATATAATAAATAGATAAAAAAATAATGGGGTCGTTTCCAAAATTTCAAAAGCATTTTTTTCTGAAAGAGCATGCTTAAAAGCATCGGATCTGACCATTTTTTAAATAATTTATTTAAGTTTAATATTTTTAAAAAATTACTTAAATCGGTGCGCTTTCATTGTTTACATTTCTGTCGTGTGACATCACAAATGACGAAATGCCATTCAATGTTGCCATTCACAGAACAAAATATTTAATTCGCATCTTTACTCACGTGTATTGGCAACGATATGGTTGATAGCAAGCGTAGAGCGCAATTTTAATTCGCTGCTTGATTATCATATTGTGGAACCGTGGTATAAAGATACGCCAAAATGCATCATTTTTTGACCACGCCTTGTTTGAAAAATCGGACATTTAAAAAAATTAGTTTTAAAAAAAACTGTTGGGAAAATGAAAGTATTTTCTGGGTCCTAATCTTTTTTTTTTTTTTTTTTTTGCTCATTCTATCCAATTTAATGACTAAAAGTAGTACTTTTGAAGAAACCACCCCATTATTTTATATTTAGTAACTCCGCCTTTTGCTATAATCACGGCTTAAATACGGCGTGGCATGCTTTCAATGGCTACTTGAGTTACCTAGAAAATTATATATAAAATCATTCATTTTTTTAAAAAATCACTCACAAGAAGAAGCTTGAATTTTATCGGACACTGACACTGACGTCTATCACATTTAAAATATTTAAAAAACAAAAAAGTAAAGTGTTGCGAGAATCAACTTTAAGCTTTTAAATAAACTATGAAATGTGTTTATATGATGAAACTATGTAACAACAATAAAAATACAGAAAAGTTTGAGTACATAATGATTTAGCCACCCTCTGTATATTTGAAATTCAAATGTCTATTTCGATTTTTAATGTGTAACATTTTGTATTAAAAAAATAATAAGACATTCGAACGTCATGTTTTGAACATTTTTTTTCACTTTTCCCACGTCGCTAAATTTGTATTGGAAGTTCAAATGCGAAAATATTTAAGGCATATCTTTAATTTTAAACACTTGAATTGTTGAAATAATTAAAATAATTAGTCATCCGACGTTTTGAAGCACAAAAAATACAAACTACTGCAGACACGAGTTTCGGTGTTACAAGGAGAACCTTTTTTAATGGAAAGAAGTATGAGCTTCTGGGTGATTGTGCTTCAAAACGTTGAATAACTAATTATTTTAATTTACAGCACGAACTTATTTATTCGTTACTTGAAATACGTTCATAGAGGAGTTAAAAATATCGCTGCTCTCCCAGTGACCATAGATGGACGTCGGGTGCAGCTCAGCTTTTGGAAGATAGAAACGAATGAGCTCTTGCCTGACCCGGAATGCGAAGAAGGGAGAAATCTACATGTCCAGCATCAGAAATGAGGAACCATTTTTTCGCCCTTCTTCCGCTCAACCTTCCATCATTTCTTCCCAGGATAAATGGAGGTTAAAGCTGTCGTAAATGATGGAAGTTACAATTACGCACCGTACTGTGCGAAAGTGAAGACGATTTAGGTTGGTTCGGTGATCATCGCGTTTCCGTCCTCAAGTCATCTGTGAAATGCAAACAGATGGAAGCGAAAATGATGCTCGTTATTTGTGGAGGAGGGAAGAGCATTTGATCGATGCGGAAATTTCTGCAAAAATTTTGTCCTTGATGTCGGAGAGTCTTCAACTTTGCTTGAAGCTACTGTGGGATTCTCAGCTTGCAAAATAATTTTAATTATGTGAAAATCTTAAAAATACTCTTGAAAACAAATACAGTCGAGTCCGCTTAATGCAACAGCCAACTTGCCATGAAAAATTATTCTAATAAGCGGGGTATTCCATTGTCCGGGATCAAAATGACAAATGGTTTGGTGCACTGAAAGTTTATTACATTAAACGTGATATTCTTGTAAGTAATATTCCAATAAGTGAGCCCGACTGTACTTGAAAAAAAATTAAATGAAATGTCCAATGACTAATTTCAGAGTTTAAATTACACGCAAAAAAATGTGCAATGCTGCCGGGCTACGCACAAAAGTGATATCTGCATTTTTTAACAAAACTCAGTTACCGTCACCTGGAGGTTCTTTGCAGCGTATTTTACTTAAATACAATGTTCTATGATCATTCAACACTAGCGCAGCCAGAAATACCTTCTTGATGGTTTCTTTTAAAATCAAAAATACCTTCTGGAGGGAGGTTTTTGATCAAAAATACTCTCTGGAGGGGATTTTTTGATCAAAAGTATCTTCTAAAGGGGTCTTTTGATCCCTTTCATGTGCATAAACAACTGCATTATGATTTTCATTTGTGTTAAAACCAATGCCTCTGGAGGGTGTTTTCACCCCCCCCCCCTTGTTGCGCCACTGTCATTCAAGAATGGGAAATATACAACTCTAAAAACCAATTTTCCAGTTTGAGCTCTACTGCAGATACAATTTTTTTGCTTAGCACGGCAGAATAGTCTTAGTCAAATTTTTCAATTTTAGTTACTGTTTGAATTAGAATTTTGAGTTCACCTTTTGCAAAAATCTGTAGATCGAAACATTTCATCTTGTGAGCCTTAGAGCATTTTTATGAAAAGTATCAATTTTATGACTTTTCTGGTTTAAACCGATGCAACCATAATCTGCTCTAGAAATTCTAGAAAAATTCGAAACTTTATATGTTGCCGATTTTGACTGCAAGAGGCGCTGAACGGAACCCTGACATCCGTCAATCGATGTCTATGCTTCAAAATTTGTTTATTTTTGATTGGACGTCGCCCATTTTGGCCGCAAGAGGCGCTGAACCCACCCTGTGATTCCACCAATCAATGGCAACGTAATGGAAAACAGGGATTTCCTGTAGATTTCCTGTAGTAGGGATTTTCCTGTTTGTTGCCATGAGTTTCAGCGATTGTCATGGCCTATAAACGTAAGAGAAATTTAGTGGGCCATGGATATTCTTAAAAGGATCAAAGTAAAAAAATGCCGAAGTTGAACTTTCTACGCTACTCCTAGACATATCCGAACTCCTCAACCTTCAACTGAATTGCTGTATTCAAATAGTTACAACAGTTTTATTTGTTCCATATTTCAAACTATGTTAATCTTTAAACCTCATAATTATTTGAATTTAAACTTTAAAAAGGGGTTCCTTGAGTTGAGATGGAGGACCAGGGGGATGGGGTTAGGGAATTTCGTGAAATCATCTCAACAGGCTCATGTATTTTTGAGAACTCACTGTATTACTTGGAACATATGACTACTTCCATTGTTCTATTTTCCATCTTTACTAATAATAAAGCTGAAAGTCTCTCTGTCCGGAGGATGTCTGTAGGATGTATGTGACGCGCATAGCGCCTAGACCGTTCGCCCAATTTTCATGAAATTTGGCACAAAGTTAGTTTGTAGCATGGGGGTGTGCACCTCGAAGCGATTTTTCGAAAATTCGATGTAGTTCTTTTTCTGTTCCAATTTTAAGAAAAAAACTATGATAAATTACGAAATTATCATAACGTGGAACCGTAACATAGACACAAGCCACTTGGCTAGATACGAAATTATGATAACGTGGAACTGTAATGTGGGTACAAGTCAATTGGCGAGAAAATTCACCATACATTATTTGTAAATATACAGACGAACCAAAAGACCTTTTAATTTTTCTATTACGGGCAAAGCCGTGCGGGTACCACTAGTCTATAATAAATCTAGAAAAATAACTTCATGGAAAGTTCTCGATTTTAAATTTATTTTAAAGCCCATAATTACTTTTAGTTTTCAAACCAAGAAATAAATCTTCCATGGAAACTACAAAAATGTAAATGGAAAGTTAAAATGTCCAATCGATTTTCGATATGGGAAACATAACTTCAAAACCATTCACAAATTTTGAAAAAAAAAAAAAAGAACCAAAATGCTCGGTAAGACCTAAAAAAGTTAATAAAGCATTGCGAAAAAAAATCCTTTTGCGTCTTCCTTCTTTTTCTTCACAACAAAGACAAAAGAAACAACTTCAAGAAAATAAAACCACTTTTTTAAACCGCGACAAAATCTTCTGGTCTATTTCGTGATATTAGCCATCCAATTCCGAAAAGCGAGTCCGTAAATTTCAGTTTCTTCGGTCGGACATTTTATGGTCCAGCACAATGGCCGGACGCTGGGGACTGAGGCGTTTCCTCCAAGGGGGTGAGAAATATCGTATCAGTCTCTCCGCCGGTTGCAATGAGAAGAGTGGAGAATTTAATCCTCCATTTAGTTTTAGAGTCATGTTGTGATTCTCACTTATTGGTTCACGGTTTTGCTTCCGCTTTACGATCCTTGGCGTGACACCAGAGTAAAGAATAAAGAAGAGAAAACTATATAGGAGTAAAGGAAGAAAAGCTATGCTTCTTTTCATTTGTCGATCTTCATATTTTCAACTGTTTTTTACTTTTTAAATTAATCTAAGAAACTTTTGTCTTCGATACCAAAGTTTGCTGACCACTAGAGCAGTCAAAATTTACATATCGTAGGACGGGGGACACTCACAGTTCGTACATATATTATAAACTGCTGTATTAGAATTCATAATATGTGTTACAGACAAGGACCTTGTGGATAGAAGGGGTGGTTAACCCTCAAACAGGACCAGAATTTCAAAGTTTTTCAGGGGGAGGGTGGCAAAGGGTATCAGTACAATGCAATTTGGGGGAAAAAAACATCAAAATACAAAGAAACATCCGTAATTACATTATGTTTCGAAGATCCAGTGAAATGTCAATTGCGCCCCTCCCCCTCCCCTCCTATTGCCTCCCCTTAAGTTCCACTTATAATGCCGCTGTTATTGACCAATTATCATATTCAGGATCCTATTTAGACACACGGTAGTGAGCCAAGTACGGGAAGTAAAAAGGTGATACAGCGGTCATAGTGTACATTACACGAAGCACTTCCAGTAGTTTCCATCCAAAACAATAAAAACTAATAGACCTACATAGCTTTGAGTCCCCAATTTCATGAATGTACCGCTTATAACTATGGAACTATTAAGATCTGATTTTTATCCTGCCATTTTTATCCTTCATTAATTCACTCCATCAGAAAAAAGCCTAGAACAACTTCTAAGATGGCTGAAATTCGATATCAAGAGGAAAAAATGTAAAACTACAAAAATAAATAAATAAACGATATTATTGTAACATAACACTACATTATTTTTTATTGGCTTCTCACCTCACAACGTTTTGGCATTATCCATCTTTCTAAGTATCCAATTTCAAGGTTGCGATTTGTAAATACAAAATTCTAAAATTTTATGTGCTCAATTGATGGTTAACTGAACGTCTCCAATGCTGAAAAAAAATAATAATGCCCCCACTTATACGACAGAATTTTTACTTGAGGAAAGACATCATGACAGTATTTACATATTTACATTTAACATACTAGTAATTGCAATTTGGCATATAACTTATGCCTTATACAGTTGATGCGAAACGATTTTTGGAGGTAACGGGCAAAAAATCAGAAGAAAAAAAAAACATGTTTGAATGGGAAAATGTCTACATGTCTAAGTATCCAACATAAAGTAATGGATTTAGTAATTACGAAATAGTAAAAAATTTAAGCGCCCAATTGAGGCCCAATTATCTGCGCGTAACGTAAAGTTATAAATGCCTCTCAAAACTGAAGTGAAACAACTTCTAAGCATAACTTATCAAATATTTGAAAAAAAAAAAAGTTTTTTTTTCATAGAAAATAAAAAATAATGATTCTAGGTCTAGGTATCCAATAAACAGTGTAGTAGATTCGTAATTACAAAAGCAACACTCTTTCCTTGCCTACTTGATGCTTAATTATATGGACACAAGGCATAAATTATGAATATCTCATGAAACAAAAGTGAAACAATTCCAAAGATAAGTGTCAAAAAATGTGAAAATTTTTCTTACTTCCAACTCTCTCCGAAAGAAAAAAAGCATGTAGGTTTCTGCATCCAGTCCGAATTCCAGTCGTTTTGTAATCACAATTTCTATTCTATTCAAGAGTCACAACTGACTACAACTGTATTATGTCGAGGGATCTGCATACTATGTGCCTTGCCTCCATTATTTTATATACCGATAGATGGCAGCACCATCACCGGATCGGACAGTTAATGAGAATTTAGAACTAGTCCAAGAGCTAATAGCTACCTGGTACTAGCACCCCCAGAGGTATCGTTTCACTTGGAGGACATTGAGACCACGAGCATATTTAACGTCGCCCAGTCCCCTTTAATGACGACGGTGGGTCTTCGACCAGCGGGGATCGAACCCGAGCCCCTCCGGCCCCGAGTCCAATGCCCTACCGATCAGGCTACCACGGCCCTTGTAATCACAAAACTCTTAAATTTTATATGACCTCTTGAAGCCTAATTATCTTCCCAAAAGGTAAAATTATGAACGCTTCATGAAATAAAGTGAAACAATTCCGAAGGAAAACTCACAAAAGAATTGAAAAAGTGCTCTCTTTCTTTTAGAAGGGAAAAAAAAGCAGTTTTTGATCATCCAATATAAATCTAGCATATTATTAATTTTAAAAAATCGAAAATTGTATGCGCTTAAATGATGTCCAATTACATGTGCACTAGGCTAAATTGATGAACGCCCATGAAAAAGAAGCGAAACTGTTTCCTTAGATAACTGACAAAAAAATTTAAAAATCGTCTTTTCTTCTGAAAGAAAAAAAAAAGCAATTTTAAGTCTAGATATCCGAATTAACTTCCCATCCCCGGTAGTTTTTATTTTACGATCACTTAAAGTGAGAATTCAGAATTGAATTGATCTTAAAATCGAACATGATATAATAAAACGTTCTGCTTCAACTCACAAAAATCGTGATTATTTCATGTTCAAGAAGAAAAACGATAGTTAAATTCTGCGTTCCCGACTTCTTATTTTAAAATGCGCAAGTTCCCAAGTGACCCATAGCAATAGGGCACGTAGCCCTATAAAAAGAGATTCAACTTACCTTGCTTCGTACCCTTCCTTATATCTAAAAGAGATATGTACACTCATTCTAAATGATGTTCTTTTATTCCATAGATCTCATGGGAGGTGTTTAAGAAAAGAAATCGAAAGTGGTCTAAAAGAAATGCCTGATTTTTTTCAAGAGATGCTAAAAAATGTGCTTCATTTATTATTTTTTTAATTATATTTTATATTGAAGAAAGCAGAGTGATATTATCGGTAATTTTAGCAGGAAGGTTTAATGAAACTTAGAAGTTTGAAATATGGTATATGATGCTGCGATGTGTTTTTTGTTTTTGATATAAAAATTGTTGTAGAATTCAAAAATTTATTTTTTCTATACTTAAAAACGAGCAGTTGGATTATTTCTCAATGTTTTCGTGTGATAACAGCTAGTAAAAGAAGTTGAATAGATATGTGAAGCATTTGCTCTTAAAAAATGACGATTATTTTTTTCATAACGTAAGTATAAGTGAGTCTTAGGAAATATGGCTTAAGTATGCAGTAAATTCAAGTTATTAATCTGTATTGATGCAGAAGGCATAGTAAAGTATACTTTAAAGCAACTCTTCATCGAAAACATACAATTTAATGAGTTATTTTTTCTGAACTGCGAAACTTATATCTTCAATGCTTTTTTTTTTTTTTTTTGATTCTCTGTAACTAGTAATTTAATTATCTAAAAACTCTACTCGAGAATTTTATCTTTCTTTTTTCAAGCAGGAAAATAATTTTATTTTGCTTAAAACATGTTTTAGATTATGACTTTTAATGTTTGCTCGAAGTTGCTTATCGTTGGTGTGTAAGTTTTAACCTTGTAGGTCTTGCGGGGGTTTAAGTATCTAAATTACTCCACGAAATGGCTGTTTCAGATGCGACATCACGAAAAGTTTTGAAACATTAAGTACAAAGAAGCAATTATGAGGCATCTGAGGCGGAGGGGTGCACAGGGGGGGGGGGGGGAGAAGGGGCACTTGTTGGTCCGGGCCCGAACTTGAATGGGGCCCGAGACTTTTGAAATGATGGGTGAAATATATGTAGGAATGTAGGGGGTAAACAATATGGAAGGGGCCCCGTAAAAGTCATTTGTGACAGGCCCAAACATTTCTGTACACTCACATATTTGAGGCATGCAATTGTGAGCCTAAAACTCTAAAGTTAGGATTAACGTTTTCATTTTCATACACTTCGACTGCTGCGGAATTTTCGCAGTTTATGCGGAAATGAATGGTAAACACTCGATACAACATGAAATACCATGGTTGTGACCAAAAATAATGAACTGTTTACTAGCTAAAGGGGTTTTTACAGTGCTCCTGGAAACCCCCGAAAACAATCATGCGTGACTAACGATTGCAAAGAACTTATGAAAAATGACATGGGTATATTAGGAGAAAACAGGAAGGAAATATTAGAGGAAGCTTAGAAGTAAACTAGCTATAAATGTAACTTTACTTTTGTAATTAAAAAAAAAAACTTTTCTCCATTAGACACACTTTAGTAACTTAGACTAATCTGAATGTTAATAATGTCTTTTAGATACATACATAGTAATCTCAAAGTAATTAAAATAAACCTGTTGATCTATTGTATTACAGAAGCATCTAGTGGAGTTTTTAAGGATTGGAAAGCTTAAAACGTTACAAGTCATTATAATACTCGAAGTGCGGTGCGACAAGTTTTCGCTTCTGCTACAGGGTGATAAATAATTATTTCGCTATATGGAAAAAAGAATCTTGATAACTTTTGAACCGAAAGCGAGGTTAAATTAAATCTTTGGAATAAATACTAGAGATGTTAGGATTTTCTTTACCATGCGCAATATTATTGTTTTTTTTGGGGGAGAAAATGTTAAAGTACAGTGCTTATATAGTAGCGCACATCGACTGTCAAGGCAGACCTACTATTCGGGGAAAACAACCGATTATAACTGAAATTAAATTTGTGACCACAAAAATAGAAATTAACAGTGTTTCAGTTTGTTACAAAACAAAATAACTCTAATACAGTCAATCTAAAGAACTTTCTCTGTATTGCTCCCATCACTACCGTTACATATTAAAATAATCCCACAGTATTAAAAAATATATAAGATTCAAAAATAAAATGCTTCAAAATTCTAGTTATTTTTATTGGAATATAATTTAACCACCATAATTTTACACAATATGAGATCAATGCATTAAATATCATATTACTTCTCATTTTGTCTCTCATCTTTTCATCAATTGCCACCTCATAAAACCTTTTTAATCACTTTTAATGCAATTTACACACACGTATAAAATTTGAACTCGTCAAGGCAGGGATGGAACGAGGACTCCATCACAAGAACTTCCATCCAGTGCAAACGAATCATCCCATTTACCCCATTGACCATCGGGCCGCGAAAGAACAATGGCCCTTGGGAGTTGATCCGGAAGGAGCTAAATAAACGCCGGGACATTCCTCACACAGCAGCAGGGCTTGCGCAACTCAACTCCGCTCATTGAGTTTTTGGTTTTGTTTCATACATCTTTGCCGAATATAACGAATGGCAGCAGCGTAAAAATAGTGAGTTCAGGTCTCTGGGAGAAGTGTATTCATGCGGATTGAGCAGGGAAGACGTCTGTCTTCCTCGCCGGTGGAGATGGAATGCGAGTTCGGATCCCTTACAGCTCATCCCCGCCTCTTCCGGTTGAATTTTTCCAGAAATGCTTCTGTTCGAAGGGAGGGAACATTCTCAAAGAGCAATGGTTGAAGATACTTTCAAGATTATATTCATAATTGCAGAGCAGCTGTTGCAATAAACACCGAGATTTTCATGAATCCATACTGTGAGCACACACTGGCGAAAAGTTTGTTAATTGAATGTTTCCGGACGACAGAGGTGAAAATCCTTTTCCAGCTATGTTGGGAAATTAATGTGTTCGCTCTCGTGGTTTTCAAGAAGTTCTGTAAGATTTCATTTTAATGATATCACGACGGAAATGATATCATTTAAATTATATAATTTTCGCCGTATCATTGAGGACCGTAATCTTTGATTCAGATTATGGAAGTTAACCATTGTTTCAAAAAAAATTTAATTAAATGTTTTCAAACAAGAACATTTTTTTGCTAAAATTAACATGCTAAAGACCAATAAGAGGTTGAAAAAAACATAATTTGTAAGTTTCATTTGTATTCAATAATGCATAAAGTACATCTTAAACTTTCACATATGTCACATTTCCGTTAAAAGGTTAAATGGCACAAGCTGTCTCTTGTGTAAGAAATTATACAATGGAGAGCAAAAATTTATATGCGAAAGAATTTTTAGACATTCCAATTACAAACATATACTAAACAGAGTATGGCATCCTGAGACTGTAGCATTTTGTTTATTACCAATCATTAGTTTGGAATAATTACTGCCATGACATTCAAATTTCTTCTTTTGAAAACGTTTTAGCAATCAACATTTTTTATTAGTATTTTCGGTTTTTAATGCTCAATTGCATCTATTATAAACTAGTTTCAGTCTAATGATAATAACATTAACTTGGATGAACACATGTCCAACAATTGAAAAGAAGAAATATGCTGTTGTACATACTAAGTGTCTATAATGTCTATTAATTTTTAATTATTTTACACATCTAATTCCCCGCTGAAAACTTTTCAAAATTTGTAAATTGGAAAACTTTTTAAAGAAGATAAACATAGCAAATTTTTACAGTTCATTAAAAGAAGTAAATTGTAACGAATGTTACAAAAAACTACGAGAAATCGTACAAAAAGATGGTAACGGACACTTTGCCCACAAAGGTTTTGAAAACTACGAGTAATCGCATCGTAGATTTAAACAGAGAGAACAAAACAATAAATAAATAAACAAAAGAATTAAATAGTTAAAAGGATAAAGTAAGAAGTGACAACGTTCAATTGCATAAAATTGCATATTTCTGCAGACACGTGCTTCGGCGTTAATGAAAGCCATTTCCAATGCAATAATGAATACTTATGAATGAAAAGATATCCGGCAAAGCTACGCAATTCAAGACCTCAAATCCGGTATGCTCGGGACCGCAACCCTTCCGGATTTTGGATTCTGACTTAAAGTATAGTGAAACTCTCCTGTCGTATTTTTCACATTTTTCTTGGTTTCACTTATGCTCGTGCTTAATATCTTGTATATTTTTTGATCAATCTGAATGAAAGTGTACTTCATTATGCGAAAAAAGTTGGAGATAATTTGTGATGGCGTATAGTCCTCAGTTGTTCTTTTTATATGTAAGTAATGTGCTTATCTTGAGAATAAATAAATCATACTTTTGCTGAAAATAATTTTGCATTTTTGCTCAGTAGGCTTTGTAATGCATATTTATGAAAAGAAAAAAGAATTGTCGTTAATTGAAAGTGAATGTTAAAAGACTGCAACATAATTACAGCAAAATGCATATTTACGCATAACACGTGATATTGAAAAAACGTTTTTGAAAAAAGCTGATATGAAAGACAAGTAATTACCGAACGTTAACAATTTCAAACTTTTAAAATTGCCGAAATTAATTTGCCGAACGTGAATAATTTTAAACTTTTAAAATTGAAAAAAAAAATGTCGCCAACTTTTTTTTTTTTTTGGGGGGGGGGGGTTGAAACAATTTTTTTTTATACATAAATTTTATTGTTGAAGTGAAAAACTTCCTGATTTCAGATTTCGAATTTCGGGTTGCATGATGTACCGGCAAAACTTCATCTATAAGCTCACTTTATTACATTTAAAAAAGCTTTCTTTGCAACACTGAAACACGTGTCTGCAGTAATCTGCTAATTTGTGCAATTAAACGTTGTTATTTCCTTTTTTACTTTTCAAACGCAAAAGTAATGTTTCAACTCCTATTTAAAAGGATATGTAAATTGATAAAAAGACTTAGTTTGTTTAAAGGTTGACAAATATTGTGTTATGCATTACTACCTGTGTCAATATAAGATATCCTCCCCCCCCCCACGCACACACAAAAACCGTTTTGATGACAATTACTCAAATAAACGATTAAACAAACCATAATATAAAAAAAAAACTTGAACGACTAAGCAAAATATCGTGGCTTTCATTACTACCAGTGTCAATATGAGGTACTATATTAAAAAAAAAAAAAGAAAATTAAACAGTTTTGTTTAATTTCCCCGTAGCTTATGAAGACAAAATACCCTTTTACATCAATCCTGACCCCACTTCTGTGTTTAGGGCTCGACCCCCGATTTCTGAAGGCATCTGTTGCGTCTGGAGATGCTTAATTGAATCGAGTTTCGCGTCGCGATTTGTTCTCACATCAGTTGACCCGCAGGAAAGAGCTCCTCTCGAAATAGAGACCGGAACTCTGTTTGCATTCCCTTCTGGAGATTTATGCGGTTAGAGGAACGGGAAAATTGGGAAAATTGCTTTTTTACCCGCTTTTCGGGAACTGCGCCGAGCTGGGACGGAGCGATAGCTGAATGAAAAACTACTATTCGCTCAGTATCCATTTTAACTACGCCCATTTTTTCCCCCCGGATTGCACCTTTTCTGAAATCTCTGTTCGTTTGGATCTGGAAAATGTGACAGAAGCTTTCTGTGGCTTTTTGTTAAAAACACTGTAGAAGCATTTCTTGTAATTTTTGAGCCACTTTAATAAAATAATAATAATAATAATAATAATAAAAATAATTTGAATTTTGACCTCTTGAATTCAAATTATGTTTTTCGCAATCACGAGTGTGTGAGTGTGTGTGTGTATATATAGGCGTGCGTGTTTATGTGTGTGTAGGGGGTATGTGTATGTGTGTGTAGTCATGTGTGTTTGTGTCTGTGTGCAGGTATGAGTGAGTGGGTAGTTGTGTGTATGAGTGTTTGTATGAGGGGGGGGGGAAGGAATGTGTATTTGTGTGTAGGCATATGTGTTCGTGTCTGTGTGCAGGCATGAGTGTGTGGGTAGTTGTGTTTGTGTATGTGTGTATGTGTAGGTGTCTGTATGTATGCGTGTGTGTGTATGTGTTTGAGTGTGTGTTTGTGTGTGTGTTTGCGTTTGTGTGTGTGTGTATGTGTAGGTGTCTGTATGTATGCGTGTGTGTGTGTATGTGTAGGTGTCTGTATGTATGCGTGTGTGTGTATGTGTAGGTGTCTGTATGTATGCGTGTGTGTGTATGTGTAGGTGTCTGTATGTATGCGTGTGTGTGTGTACGTGCGTGTATGTGTGCGCGTAAGTGTAGGATATTGACGCAACCTGGAGACGGTTTTCGCTAAATGAGCAGCATCGTGAGGCGGCCGGTCGATGGTCATGTTGCAGAGGGTCCTGGCGGGAAAATAAAATTATAGGACATCAAAACAGTCAAATACAAGCAATAAGCAATCGGGATTGCTCAATAGTACTCTACAATCGTTACAATAATAATAACAATATTAATTATAATAAATAAAATAATAATCTTATATAATTAAAAACTGAGCGTATGTACCTATCTATGTACATCCAAGTTACTCTTCCCAAACGACAGTGAACCAAACATCGAACCAGGTATCGATGGATTCGCAATCTTCCCGTCTATTATATGTTTATCTATTTAACATAATCCTCCTATAATAATTAGCGGTGATATCAATTAAAAACTATTAATTAGGATACTTACATTTCGACATAAAATCCCAATTTTTCGTAGACTTTCCTCCATTCAAATTATTATTCAGTGCTTCATCTCAACTTTCCGTAACAATGCTTTTATTAAAGTTTGTAGCAATGAAGAAAATCATTAAGAAGAAAGATCTGTTGCCATTTTTTTCTCGAATATGATCAAATAAAATTCAGTGTCTTGTTTTGAGGCGTTTCCTGTAATCGCGAGATTTAAAGTGTTTTCTTTTTGGTTATTTTTTCGCAATCTGCCTCACAATTTTACTGTTCTTTTTTTTTTGTTCAAGCCTAATTGTTGAACACGCGTCACCTGACGTAACTTTTATTTTCAGGGTGGGACGTGCAAAGCCGGGCGACGCAGTTAGTAATAATAATAAAATTCAATAATAAAAAAAAAATAATAATAACAATAACAGTAAAAACAATAATACATAATAATAGGTGAATTCCAGCGGTAACAGTGTTTTTTGACGGCGTTTTTTTTATTTAAAAATAATTTATTATAAGTTTTGATTGCTATATTAAATGTGAGGAATTATTGATTCAGTTTAATTTTTAATTAAACCACATAACACGTAACACGAACCATTCAAGTTCAATTGCTCTTATCTTTGAATTCTTCAAATATAATTGCGTGAAATCCCTGGTAAAGGATAAGGATATTTCTCATTTTAATTAACAGTATATATATATATATATATATAAACGCAGTTTCTTCTGCAAGAACCAAGCTTGAAGCTATTATGTGCCAGATTATCTGATCACATCTAATAAACTCAAACCCAGTTATAAACGTAATCAATGAATTTTCTGTTACATATTTTCTAGCAGTTTCAAATGATATGTCAAGCAGATATGAACTGTATGAAGTAAATAAGTAGAGCAGCAGTAGAAGTATTAATAATTATGAATTAAAATTTATTTCAGCTTTTTCATTTAATTTTGCGTATTTCCGTTGATTTAAGTTTACAAATTTTGGAAACTTTATAAAATAATAATTTTTTTTCTTGCAAACAATGTAGTATGAGACTGCATTTTTTTTTTTTTTTTAATGAATTGCCTACTTTCGTTTTTTTCATGTCATGAAGATGCTTTTAATTTTGCATGTTTGAGTTAACTCAAAACATTTTTAGCAAGACAGTAAGTCTCTGCATGCGATTCATTAAATAAATCTAATCTATTTCATGTCAGTTTCGTGCTTTATACTTTACAAAATAAGTTTTCAACGCAACACAGCAATTGTATGTTCCAACAAGCTTAAAGTTATATTGTTTGGAAGCTACTCTTGAATACTAAGCTGAAGTTTTTGAAATCTGTAGCACACATTGTAATGTTTTATGTAATAAAATAAAAATGTAGAAATATTGTTCTAAATAAAAATGAAGATATTTTTTATAAACTTCTAAAGTTTCTGGTTCAAAATTGCACTGTTAAAAAAAAAAAAAAAAAAAAAAACATTTTTCATTACGCTTCTCACATAATTTAAAGTTACCCTAATTGGTGATTCATCTTTGAACCGTTAATAATTCATTTATAATGGTTTTAATTATTATTGTTTTTTTACTTTTGATAGCTATATAATAACTAGAAAATCGTCCGTCAAGATATGATGAGTGAAAATTGCTTCTATATTTGAACGAAGCAATTGCCTGTCTGGTGATATTTTGATAGTTGAAATTTTAACCCTAACTCCTGTGAACTAACCCTAAACCCCAGTAGATAGCGTTAATTGCATACCACTTTTCTAATAAAATGAGTCTTAACAGTAAAATAGTTAAAATTCCGGATCCAGTTCAGCCTTGACAAATAAAGCATTTCCATGCACGTCAAACATTACCAAAGTGTATCATAAAATTATCATGCTATGGCGCGAGTTTAATTGTTGAGGACGTCAGGAGTGTTACTCGATGAGATATATATATATATATATATATATATATATATATATATATATATGAGCATTGCATCAGTTTTCCTTAAGTTATATGCCAATATATTCAATATCACAATTTAAACACGGGCGATCAAGATGAAGATATTATTGGCCTGAATGACTGTAAAAGCATCCTAAGAGATAATTCGTGGAAATGTTTTTTTGCTAATATGCCTGCGGCGAACTAGTTTGTAGTTGACAATCAATGCTTTTTCCGCCACAGCAGTTTCTAACGCAAAGGAATTTTTTGTGTCGAGACTGCAGTCCACTAACTAAATAGAGGAAAAGTTTCTTTGCTATAGGCATAAATCTTGAACCAGCGCAGTGGGAGGAGGGAGTTTGAGGTTCTCCCCCCATACTCCTAGCTCTTTACACAATAATAACCTACACTGTTAAAAGTTCAGGAAACTTTTATGGTAAATGTTACTGTAAAGTGGAGTGTTTACATTAGAGAAAAAAATTATTGCAGTAAATTGTAACGAATAAAATAAACGACAGCAGTGCCAATTGATACATCATGTGACTTATAGTGCGAGGCACGTAAGATCGTATTTCCCCCCACTCGACGTGTCTCAACTCGTATGGTGGCAGCAAAGACAATCCGAAGGTTGAACCTTAACTCGTATTTTGCGTTTTTTAACTCTCGTTTATTCTACTGTAAAATTTTACGGTAAATGGGATTTTACAGTAGAAGTTACAGGCAAAACTGATGCTAGTAACTTTTACCGTAATGTTTTCGGATTTTTAATAGTGTAGGTTGTCAATCCTAGTATGGTAGTAACTACGCATGTAAGGACGCTCGCTCAAAAGGCTGATTAAAATTAATTATGACTTAATATAAAATTAACTGTGCTTTAAAAATTATCAGAAGTGTGATCAAATGAAAAGCTTTGTTTCCAAGCTAAAAGAAATTTCATTTGATGATATTCATGTGAAATACACTTAAGTCTTTTGAACATTAAATAAATAAAGTGTCCACAAAAAAATTACTTCACTATATCTTTTATTTACATTAAATAAAATAATTTCCGCTTCCTGATTGCATTCGAACGAAACAAATACATTATACTGTCACGGATTTCATTATATGAGATATTTATATCATAATACAAATAAACGTCAGACTTATCGGAAAAACCACGCAGAAAAAAAAATCTTCGTATTTCTTTGTTTAGGTCCTTTTTCTTAGCCATAAACACCAGAAGCATCCATCCCCCTCCCCCTCGGAACGTATGACCTGGCTAATGATGTGGGCAGCGAACGCTTTATTGAGTATGCGAGCCTCGCGCACAGCTATTGTTTCCAGTTATAGGGGGAACTCTTCATATTTCATACATCAAACGTATTTTGCGTTTTTTAACTCTCGTTTATTCTACTGTAAAATTTTACGGTAAATGGGATTTTACAGTAGAAGTTACAGGCAAAACTGATGCTAGTAACTTTTACCGTAATGTTTTCGGATTTTTAATAGTGTAGGTTGTCAATCCTAGTATGGTAGTAACTACGCATGTAAGGACGCTCGCTCAAAAGGCTGATTAAAATTAATTATGACTTAATATAAAATTAACTGTGCTTTAAAAATTATCAGAAGTGTGATCAAATGAAAAGCTTTGTTTCCAAGCTAAAAGAAATTTCATTTGATGATATTCATGTGAAATACACTTAAGTCTTTTGAACATTAAATAAATAAAGTGTCCACGAAAAAATTACTTCACTATATCTTTTATTTACATTAAATAAAATAATTTCCGCTTCCTGATTGCATTCGAACGAAACAAATACATTATACTGTCACGGATTTCATTATATGAGATATTTATATCATAATACAAATAAACGTCAGACTTATCGGAGAAACCACGCAGAAAAAAAAATCTTCGTATTTCTTTGTTTAGGTCCTTTTTCTTAGCCATAAACACCAGAAGCATCCATCCCCCTCCCCCTCAGAACGTATGACCTGGCTAATGATGTGGGCAGCGAACGCTTTATTGAGTATGCGAGCCTCGCGCACAGATATTGTTTCCAGTTATAGGGGGAACTCTTCATATTTCATACATCAAACGTATTTTGCGTTTTTTAACTCTCTTTTATTCTACTGTAAAATTTTACGGTAAATGGGATTTTACAGTAGAAGTTACAGGCAAAACTGATGCTAGTAACTTTTACCGTAATGTTTTCGGATTTTTAATAGTGTAGGTTGTCAATCCTAGTATGGTAGTAACTACGCATGTAAGGACGCTCGCTCAAAAGGCTGATTAAAATTAATTATGACTTAATATAAAATTAACTGTGCTTTAAAAATTATCAGAAGTGTGATCAAATGAAAAGCTTTGTTTCCAAGCTAAAAGAAATTTCATTTGATGATATTCATGTGAAATACACTTAAGTCTTTTGAACATTAAATAAATAAAGTGTCCACGAAAAAATTACTTCACTATATCTTTTATTTACATTAAATAAAATAATTTCCGCTTCCTGATTGCATTCGAACGAAACAAATACATTATACTGTCACGGATTTCATTATATGAGATATTTATATCATAATACAAATAAACGTCAGACTTATCGGAAAAACCACGCAGAAAAAAAAATCTTCGTATTTCTTTGTTTAGGTCCTTTTTCTTAGCCATAAACACCAGAAGCATCCATCCCCCTCCCCCTCGGAACGTATGACCTGGCTAATTATGTGGGCAGCGAACGCTTTATTGAGTATGCGAGCCTCGCGCACAGATATTGTTTCCAGTTATAGGGGGAACTCTTCATATTTCATACATCAAACGTATTTTGCGTTTTTTAACTCTCGTTTATTCTACTGTAAAATTTTACGGTAAATGGGATTTTACAGTAGAAGTTACAGGCAAAACTGATGCTAGTAACTTTTACCGTAATGTTTTCGGATTTTTAATAGTGTAGGTTGTCAATCCTAGTATGGTAGTAACTACGCATGTAAGGACGCTCGCTCAAAAGGCTGATTAAAATTATTTATGACTTAATATAAAATTAACTGTGCTTTAAAAATTATCAGAAGTGTGATCAAATGAAAAGCTTTGTTTCCAAGCTAAAAGAAATTTCATTTGATGATATTCATGTGAAATACACTTAAGTCTTTTGAACATTAAATAAATAAAGTGTCCACGAAAAAATTACTTCACTATATCTTTTATTTACATTAAATAAAATAATTTCCGCTTCCTGATTGCATTCGAACGAAACAAATACATTATACTGTCACGGATTTCATTATATGAGATATTTATATCATAATACAAATAAACGTCAGACTTATCGGAGAAACCACGCAGAAAAAAAAAATCTTCGTATTTCTTTGTTTAGGTCCTTTTTCTTAGCCATAAACACCAGAAGCATCCATCCCCCTCCCCCTCGGAACGTATGACCTGGCTAATGATGTGGGCAGCGAACGCTTTATTGAGTATGCGAGCCTCGCGCACAGATATTGTTTCCAGTTATAGGGGGAACTCTTCATATTTCATACATCAAACGTATTTTGCGTTTTTTAACTCTCGTTTATTCTACTGTAAAATTTTACGGTAAATGGGATTTTACAGTAGAAGTTACAGGCAAAACTGATGCTAGTAACTTTTACCGTAATGTTTTCGGATTTTTAATAGTGTAGGTTGTCAATCCTAGTATGGTAGTAACTACGCATGTAAGGACGCTCGCTCAAAAGGCTGATTAAAATTAATTATGACTTAATATAAAATTAACTGTGCTTTAAAAATTATCAGAAGTGTGATCAAATGAAAAGCTTTGTTTCCAAGCTAAAAGAAATTTCATTTGATGATATTCATGTGAAATACACTTAAGTCTTTTGAACATTAAATAAATAAAGTGTCCACGAAAAAATTACTTCACTATATCTTTTATTTACATTAAATAAAATAATTTCCGCTTCCTGATTGCATTCGAACGAAACAAATACATTATACTGTCACGGATTTCATTATATGAGATATTTATATCATAATACAAATAAACGTCAGACTTATCGGAAAAACCACGCAGAAAAAAAAAAAATCTTCGTATTTCTTTGTTTAGGTCCTTTTTCTTAGCCATAAACACCAGAAGCATCCATCCCCCTCCCCCTCGGAACGTATGACCTGGCTAATGATGTGGGCAGCGAACGCTTTATTGAGTATGCGAGCCTCGCGCACAGATATTGTTTCCAGTTATAGGGGGAACTCTTCATATTTCATACATCAAACGTATTTTGCGTTTTTTAACTCTCGTTTATTCTACTGTAAAATTTTACGGTAAATGGGATTTTACAGTAGAAGTTACAGGCAAAACTGATGCTAGTAACTTTTACCGTAATGTTTTCGGATTTTTAATAGTGTAGGTTGTCAATCCTAGTATGGTAGTAACTACGCATGTAAGGACGCTCGCTCAAAAGGCTGATTAAAATTAATTATGACTTAATATAAAATTAACTGTGCTTTAAAAATTATCAGAAGTGTGATCAAATGAAAAGCTTTGTTTCCAAGCTAAAAGAAATTTCATTTGATGATATTCATGTGAAATACACTTAAGTCTTTTGAACATTAAATAAATAAAGTGTCCACGAAAAAATTACTTCACTATATCTTTTATTTACATTAAATAAAATAATTTCCGCTTCCTGATTGCATTCGAACGAAACAAATACATTATACTGTCACGGATTTCATTATATGAGATATTTATATCATAATACAAATAAACGTCAGACTTATCGGAAAAACCACGCAGAAAAAAAAAATCTTCGTATTTCTTTGTTTAGGTCCTTTTTCTTAGCCATAAACACCAGAAGCATCCATCCCCCTCCCCCTCGGAACGTATGACCTGGCTAATGATGTGGGCAGCGAACGCTTTATTGAGTATGCGAGCCTCGCGCACAGATATTGTTTCCAGTTATAGGGGGAACTCTTCATATTTCATACATCAAACGTATTTTGCGTTTTTTAACTCTCGTTTATTCTACTGTAAAATTTTACGGTAAATGGGATTTTACAGTAGAAGTTACAGGCAAAACTGATGCTAGTAACTTTTACCGTAATGTTTTCGGATTTTTAATAGTGTAGGTTGTCAATCCTAGTATGGTAGTAACTACGCATGTAAGGACGCTCGCTCAAAAGGCTGATTAAAATTAATTATGACTTAATATAAAATTAACTGTGCTTTAAAAATTATCAGAAGTGTGATCAAATGAAAAGCTTTGTTTCCAAGCTAAAAGAAATTTCATTTGATGATATTCATGTGAAATACACTTAAGTCTTTTGAACATTAAATAAATAAAGTGTCCACGAAAAAATTACTTCACTATATCTTTTATTTACATTAAATAAAATAATTTCCGCTTCCTGATTGCATTCGAACGAAACAAATACATTATACTGTCACGGATTTCATTATATGAGATATTTATATCATAATACAAATAAACGTCAGACTTATCGGAAAAACCACGCAGAAAAAAAAAAAATCTTCGTATTTCTTTGTTTAGGTCTTTTTTCTTAGCCATAAACACCAGAAGCATCCATCCCCCTCCCCCTCGGAACGTATGACCTGGCTAATGATGTGGGCAGCGAACGCTTTATTGAGTATGCGAGCCTCGCGCACAGATATTGTTTCCAGTTATAGGGGGAACTCTTCATATTTCATACATCAAACGTATTTTGCGTTTTTTAACTCTCGTTTATTCTACTGTAAAATTTTACGGTAAATGGGATTTTACAGTAGAAGTTACAGGCAAAACTGATGCTAGTAACTTTTACCGTAATGTTTTCGGATTTTTAATAGTGTAGGTTGTCAATCCTAGTATGGTAGTAACTACGCATGTAAGGACGCTCGCTCAAAAGGCTGATTAAAATTAATTATGACTTAATATAAAATTAACTGTGCTTTAAAAATTATCAGAAGTGTGATCAAATGAAAAGCTTTGTTTCCAAGCTAAAAGAAATTTCATTTGATGATATTCATGTGAAATACACTTAAGTCTTTTGAACATTAAATAAATAAAGTGTCCACGAAAAAATTACTTCACTATATCTTTTATTTACATTAAATAAAATAATTTCCGCTTCCTGATTGCATTCGAACGAAACAAATACATTATACTGTCACGGATTTCATTATATGAGATATTTATATCATAATACAAATAAACGTCAGACTTATCGGAAAAACCACGCAGAAAAAAAAAATCTTCGTATTTCTTTGTTTAGGTCCTTTTTCTTAGCCATAAACACCAGAAGCATCCATCCCCCTCCCCCTCGGAACGTATGACCTGGCTAATGATGTGGGCAGCGAACGCTTTATTGAGTATGCGAGCCTCGCGCACAGATATTGTTTCCAGTTATAGGGGGAACTCTTCATTGATATGAATGGTGGTCGGAAAACACTCGTAATGCGTTTCACTCGCCTTTCTTATTGCTCTGGATAGAGAAAGTGAGAGAGCGGATTGGAGAAGGAGACATGTTTGACCACAGAAGTAAAGTGTAGAAACAACACTGTTAAAAATTCAGGAAGATTTTCTGGTAATTGTTACTGTAAAATGGTGGGCTTAGAGCACCGCTCATTTTTACGGTAATGTATACCGGAGAAATAAGCGATCCCAGCTCCAATTTACCAAGGAAACCGTAAAATTTTACTGTAACACTTGATTTTTACATTAATAATTACTTGCATCATAGATGCCAGTAACAATTACCGTAAATTTTCTGGAAAATTTTTAACAATGAGGTTAGTAATCAAGAAAAAAAACTGACGAAGAGGCAAAATTTTCAAAAGCCATATCATATTTATATTTCATATGTGAAAATACCTACAGTCATCCTCATGTATATATATAATAGTTAATTCACTGATCGAGTAACGCTCATGACGTCGCTAACAATGAAACTCGCGCCATAGCATAATACTTTTATAATATTTTTTGGTAATGTTTGATATGCTGAGAAATGCTTTATTTTGACAAGGCTGAATTAGATCCGTTAACCTAACTGTTTTACTGGTAAGACTGTCAATTTAGGAGAATGAAGAAATGAAAAAGGGGCCAATAATGAGCTCTATCTACTCCAATTTAGTGTTAATCCATTGGAGTTGGTGTCAAAATTTCAACTCTCAAAATATCACCAAACAAGCAATTGCTTCATTCAAATGTGGAAGCAATTTTCACTCGTCATACCTTAACGGGCGATTTTCTAGTATAACAATAATTACGCATATTATATAATGATTTCAAGCGAAATAGAAAAATCCACTTGAACTTAACTTTATACAAAACAAATCAAGTAATCCTGTATTAAGGGCAGGCAGTTTATGAATCCATTTGATCCAGAGTTAATGAACCACAATGTTTTAAAAGTTGCTGAATTACGGTAACGTAATTAGGGCGAGTTTTTTTTCTTTAATGTGGCACCTCACACATTTCAAAAATTCTTTTAAAATGTGAAACCTCCACCAAAGAAATATATTAGGCCAACCTAAAACCTTAAAAATTCTATTCAATATTAAGATTTTCCGTTAAAAAATTTAATTTAAGTTAAACTACAACAAAAGTTCAATTAAAATCTAAAACAACTCATGTAATTTACAGCCAATCACCTCAAGTGATTACGTTACCGTAATCTAACCCCATACATAACTACCATATCTAAGAGCTCAAAGTTTAAAAACTCACAAAGTTTTGAAAAATCCAAGTTTTTCGAATAACCGCAGAACAAATTGATTTTTATACTTGAATCCGCTGAGAGATCAAAATTTTGCAAATATTTTGAACTGTCATACATTTTTAGATGGTTTTTATGGAGTACATTAATTAGAGTATTATTTTTGTAGTAGATATTCAACGAAGTTAAAAAGAATCACATGACGAACAACTACCATTCGAAAAGTGGATGCCGACATCAGGCTTTTGTCGATGTGAAGTAAATAAGCACTCTTCATAATTTCTCAATAAATACCTTTTAATGTAAAAGAAAAATCCTCCATGTTGTGTGAACGTTATCAAATTCATTCTCTCAAACAAAAAAACCACTGACAAAAAATAACATTTCTAAATGAGAAAGTAGCTGAGGAGCACTTTCTGCGATGCATGAAATGCAGCGGAAAAATCAGTTTTACAGAGACAGTCGATAGAAATTTTCAATGTTGTTGTTATCATGTGCCAGCTAGGCTGTTAATTCGGGGTGCGCTGCTTCACTTTTCCAACTGTACGGTAATTTGGTGTGAAGTCCGACTTCTACAGTATACACATGCCATAAGGACCCGTTTATAGGGTAGGCAACCATTCACAGCAGAACAACACATTCACACGAAGAGAGGACAAGGACAGGAGAGAGAAAGTACAACCATGCCCGAGCCGGGATTCGAACCCGGACCTTCTTGTCGACTCACACTTCTCTGACCACTAGACAAGGCCGGCGGCGGAATTTGCAATGTTTCAGTTTGGTGGGAATCTGACCAAATACCGCCAGTAACACTAAATGTGACACTATTTTCGGCACCTAATTTTTGGCTCAAATTTTCAGACAACTTCGCAATATATGATTGATATATCACCAATTCATGATGTTAATTCCATTTGCATTCTGTTTTATTACTTCCGTATTATGTTGAAACTTTACCTTCATTGTTCCAAAAAAAGTATTATTTTCAAAAAAATTCTTAATTTTTATCGTTGGTAAATGAATTTCGTTCATCTCTCTTAAAGTAAGAAGGATTTTTCAAAATCCCCATAAACATTTATCTTCCCAAAAAGGAAAAAAAATAAAGAAAAAATCGCCTGCTCTATGTGTTACTTGGAAAAAAAAAAAAACTTTTATTTATTTTCTGTTTTATTCAATCACACACTGTCTAACTTAGAGCTAAGTCTGAGAGAAATTGTATTTTAGCTCTTTTTGTTTCTTGAAATAAAGAACTGAAACTATATTCCAGATCTTTAACTTTCTAGACTTAAAAAAAAAAAAAAAAAAACAGTACAATTAATATAATCAAATAAAGTTTTAAAAAATGTGCACATATTCCATGACATAAGTTTCTTTTATAAAGTATTTCAGTAATAAATTCGCTGATTTCTTCAAGGCTCAAACTTCTCCTAAGAGTCTAATTTTCCGCTTTTTTCAGCTGCTCAAAGTTGAACGAAAACTTGCTCAGGTTTAGAACTGAAACTACAACAATCCGTCAAAACATTTTTATAAGGAACAAAATTTTATTTGATGGTCATTTTTTGTGCTCTCGCACCAAAGTATATAGTTAAAAAGTTGCATCGTTTTGCTCGGTTATGACTATTTGCTTCATGGCTAGCCTCAAAAGCAATGAGACCAAAATGGCTCCCACTACTCATATTGCCTTCCTATTCTCCTATTTCTTTGGGGCATGACTGGAGAGGAGTTTACTAAGGCCAATTTTCTCCGGCCGACCCTTTGACATAAACATTCCAATTCAGGGCAGCGAACGGATATCGTAAAAAGGCGAGCCCCATACCACACATCCCTACCCACAAGACAAGAGACCACAAACGATTCCGGAATTCTCCTGGAGCCGAGAAATTGTGGCGTTTATCATTTCAATGTGCTGGCCTCCGTCGTATATATGAATGGATGATTTCCAGGGATAAAATGGCGAATTTAAACCTGTTGCATTTTTTTTCTCTTCTCTTTCTGAGGATCATTTCTCAGCCCCTGATGGATCAGGACGTGGGAGAAGAACGGAAGATATTTGGTTTCTTCAAAACATGGAGTCAAATAATCCCAAGTAAAGGGAGTTTGGCCATATTTCCTCATTTTACTCTTTTCAGTGATGTTTTTTGTTGCATTTAGTTCTTTGTTTTCTGCCAGGGTTCCGCGCATAAATTTTCACAATGGTGAAATATATAGAAATTCTGATTATTATCGGTTTCTTTTCTTCCATTTAAGCTTGGATTGCTTCTTCCGCTTGCTTGTTATTCTCTTCAAATAAAACGAAACAACATTTTTGATTTAACTTCAAGCAAAATGTCAGGATTTATTTTAGCTATAAAAAGCATTCCCATACCCGAGTTCGCTGTTATGAACACGTATGAAAATCCAAGACAACGATTCTCGTTTTTTTTTTTTTTTTTTTTTTTTAACGAATCATGCAAATTTTTCTCTGCAGCACTCATGTAAACAACAGAACAAATGCGTATTAGTGAAGTTATTACTAATACTGTGACTGCAGAAATGCTTTTAAAATGTGAAAGCGAAACTCAGATAGTTCCAGTGTTCCTTATGATTTGATGTTGTAGCTATAAAATTAGCCATCATAAGTTCGTTGCTGTGAAATGATGTTTATAATCATGAAAGAACGCTTTTTTTTTAAATGTGAATTAGTATCTTGAAAATGCGATAGCAATGAAAGGCGCACTTTGAAATTGTAGACATCTGGGTCTACATTCACTTATTTGAAAACTATGCTAAAATAAGTAAAAATTCATTTTAGTTATCTTATGCGAAAACAAAGACTAATTAATTTTTCATTGAAATTTAATATTTTACCCAATCACTCAACTTATAACTGTGTTCGCTACAATAACATAGGCTCAAACCTGTAACGTTTTGTATGTGCTTTAGATTTTTAGCTCGTCTCTTTCAAATATAATTTACCGCCCTTCAGGATATTTTGTCTTGAAACAGGTATTATATTTGAAAATATAATAAAAACAAACATGGAAGCTTAATGTCAACCTTTAAATATTGACGATTAAACCAAAGGCCACATCTTCAAAAACAAGCTTTTAAACTTAATTTAGTATTTCGTCAAAAAAAAAAAGTTAAATTGTTAAAACTTAAGATATTCTTAAAAGTCAGAAAAATGTTTACTAAAATCTACTAGATTCTTGGACACCTTACTTCAAAGATATGTAGTTAATTTTGCTAATCTTAGATCACCGTGAAATAAAAATAATGAATACTCATCGTCTTCAAAGAGTTACCATCTAAAATCAAGGGCCCAATTATGCGAATTCAAATACATAAAGATAATGAAAATAATTCATACACTTGACTGCAACACCTTCAACTCTCTCGATTATAAATCAGCTAGTTTATTCTCAGAAATCAAATGTTTCAAACGAATCCACGATGCCTTCACACTTGAACACCTACAGGAACGTGCCATCTTCATTTTTCAAAATCAAATCCCGCCACCCCTTCTGCAACTGTTCCGATGAGTCGCCAATGCCCGGCTGCTTTTGGGAAAGGGTAGGGGGGAAATGAGGGGGACGGAGGGGATCGGCCTTCGATAATTTGTTCGAGAGCGTCGAATCCTCCGTAATAACAACAGATCAGGAAAATCAGAAAATTCTCCCTGTTCAGTGCTCCCATTTGAAATGTGAGAAGACTCGGGTTCGGAATCGTTAGCTGACTGGGTGGCGTCATTAAGCGGGCCTTAATGAGTGGGGAAGCACAGCGCTAATTGGCTTAATTAATCCGCTATCAGATGCACGGCAGTTATTATACGCGTCGTCACCGTTCCGTAGAAGGTCCCGTTCGAAACTTCTAATTACAACACTTACCGGCTGCACGGTCAAAAGAGCCCTGTGCACGTCCGACGCTGTCTTTCGGAAGAAGTGTCTTATTTTGTTTCCAGTAAGGATCTTCCTTGAATACGAACTTCTAAGCTCTCTTTTGTAAGTCAAGGACATTTATTGTCCATGAACGAGGTGTTGAATCTCTTAAAGATACTTTTAAGTTTTAGTTGAAATTATTAAATAGCCTTAAAAGTAGGTGTGTGATAGGCTATGCAATTTCGGTTTCAACAATTTGGTCAAAATACTAGTTGCGAAACTAGCTTGTTGAAAAATGTAAGCCCTACTGCTGTTTGACAAGCTTTTCTCAATAATGTAACACCGTATAGTAGACTGTCGATTATTTTCTCACTAATTTGTTGATTCATAGCTGTAAAAATTATAAGGGAGTAAATAAGAATCTTTCAAGAAACAAATTAAAATCTCTCAATACTAAAGCAAATAAAAAAATAATAAAAAATATACAATACGATTTAAAAAATATAAAATACAATTTTCAACTTATATGATGCCACTATAGAGGAGAGTTAGTCTGCACGGTTCCACTCATTTTAGGGATTTGAAGAAACAATTTTAATGAAAGAGAGAGACAAAAGTTAAAACGTGAGGGATAACAATGTCGACTTGCGACACAAGTGGCAAACGTTCTGAAAAAATCTCAATCCATCTCTTTTTTGTCTCAAATTCAGTCTCTGTTAACTGTTTGTATAGTTAAAGCATATTAAGCGATTTTTTTCTTAACAACAAATAGTAACTGGAAAAGAAAAAACTTTTGTTAATACAATTTGTCAGCTGCGTAATTAGAGCAATGAGAAATTTCATTGACACGACTGTCTATAAACAAGAAAACGATTTTGTTATTTTAATCTTCCTTCTTTAAAATTTCATAAAAATTAGTATTTTGCAACTTAGTTTAAAATTTTCTTTATTTACCTTTGCAAAAACACATACAAATTATAATAATACAGGTTCTAAAAAATCAGATTTTAAATTTCCATAAGGTTCGGAATCATACCCTGAACGACCTCACATATCGAGTTACATAAACACTTTATCGCTTGCTAGATTTCTTTCTTATTTACCTTTCATTTTTTCACGTAGCTTATGCAGCTTTCCAAAGTTGTTTTTTTTCGTGTCAGATTTCTCAAGGTCGAATTTCTTGAACCAATAATCTAATGTAATGGAAGTTAATGATTTAATTTGAAAGTATAGTATCTTCATCGTCAAACACAAATTATTGAATTATGTTTAAAAAATTACTACATGCAATTTTTGGTTTTTCAAACAGATACAAAGCATGTTTCGTTTGGATTAATGAATGAATGCGTAATATGTAAGTACTGTTTTTTTGTTCTTCGTTCAGTCTCACCAGTCTGTATTTAAATCAAAAGCATGTTTATAATAGATATAGTTCTGCATTTGGACATGATTAATTTATTATCCACTTCTAGTATTGCAGTGAAGTGCTGTTTGCACGTTTCTCTTTTATACGTTTTTATCAATTATACGTTTCTTAAATAGGTCACTGCAGAGTCTAATAAACATTAACGTGTACCTATTACATGTTTTTCATCTATACGTTTGATTACGCTATGTATAAACGGTGCTTTACTGTACTCTCAACAATTAGCATAAGACGCTCTAGAAATTAGACTTCTAAAAGTACAGTAAAGCCTGTAAAGTTGACCATACTTTTAAGTTGATCACCTGTCTGAGTTGACCGCATTTTTCAGGTACAGAATTAGTCCTAGATCATAAAATCAACCTCTATGAGTTGAACACCTGTTTAAGTTGACCTCTAAAGTAGTGCACCACAAGTGGTCATCTTACACAGGTTTCACTATATGAGAATTTGATCACAAACCCTGGCAATAGCAAAAAGCTTCCATTTAGATTACACGTTATTTATAGCTGTTATGAGCCGATCTGTATTTAAATTAAAATCATTGGTTTTAATAGATCTATTGTTGCATATGAGCCTGATTAGCTTATTATCCACTTCTAGTATTACTCAACTATTATCATAAGACATTCTAGAAATTAGACCTCTAAAAGTATGAGAATTTGATCACAAACCCTGGCAATAGCAAGCATTTTCAATTTAGACTACACGAAGGTTATAGCTGTTGTGAGCGTCGCATCATGGCTCTGATTTAACAAATATTGTTTCGAGGAAATACTGACTTTGAACAACGTATTAATTCTGAAATAATAAACCTAGAACTTCCTTCGAAAAAGATAAAATCTAGAACCAATTCAGTTTAAATTAAAAGTTTCACCTTTAAAAGTAGATTAACGGAAAAACTGCTAACGCCTGCGAATTCATATCACTTCATCTGATACACTATTTCATTAGTAATAAAAACAAGACGAAACGCGAAAAAAAGACATTGATGAGCAGGATAGGTTATTCTATTGCCTCTTCTCTCCTCTCTCAAGCAGTTTTTTCTCGATCTCGAGAAAAGAGAGACTCATTCTCGTTCTCAAAAGGAACGTATTAATTGCTCTAATTGCGTTACAATCACCGCACTAATTGAAACACCAATTAAGCGCAAATTATACTGCAATATTTCTCAGCAGATGCAGGTGCGGCGGACAGACACAAACAGAATGTTCAAGTCTCATTAAAACGCTTTCTCCCCTACGTCTTTTTCCCCAAGAATTAATTAGGAGGCTTTATTATTAATGAAGATCGTGCCAAAAAGTGCGGACGCCAAAGCCCAGCCCCTCCGCTTACACCAGCAAGAAAAGGACACTCGAAAACTATGGAGTGGCTCTCTAATTAAACGGCTGTTTTAATTACTTGTCTAAATCTCTTGTTGTTTTCATTCCATCCTTTTCATATTCCTTCTTCGCCTTCTTTGCCAAGAACTGAGAAAATCTTAATTCGGTTTGTTTTCAATTGCGGCTCGCCCGCCACATAATGGGATTACGAAAGGCGGGTGGAGTTTTTTACAATTCGACAAAGCTTGGAACGGCGTGGGAAAAATGGCAACTCCAGAGAGTCCATCTACCATTGAGGGAAGCTGTTGAAGTACGGAAAAAGAAATGTAAATTTTGGAGGGTTTTGCTGCAATTTTGCCTCAATATTAGTTTAAACACGAAACTCTTCAGATAATACGAGAGGTTTGAAGCCGAAACTTTGTTCTGAAAGATTAACAAGTACTCATCGGTGAGAAAGTTGTTTCTTTTTGCAGCAGGAAACTTGGTGAACAATGATTGCCGAAAACTCAAGATTTCAAGATTCGTGTAAATTGCTCTAATTAAATTGAATGCCTCACTGGGATGGCAGCTTTTTTAAAACCAAAAACAATAGACTTCGCAGAAAATTTTCCAGTTTCAAGAAAACCACATAGAACTTTATTCATCTAGTTAGGGTAAACTTTGTAAAACAGTGCTTTCAAATGGCGTTAAGTGCTAATGAACTTCAATTTATATCATTGTTGTAAAAAGAACGCAATAAAAGTAATGCACTTTTATCTGTGGTTCCTTGAAAGTAATTATCAACACAATCAAAAAGAGAATATTCACATGTGTTTCATTAAAATTTAATTCTTAAGGTAACAAAACCAATATACCATTTTTCCTCAGCATAAATTCTTTAATGTATTGCTCTCTTCTTATTAAACAATTCGGAATCATGCAGAGACAAATTATTTCTGTCTACCATCTGGTTTTCTAGTATACTAGGCAAAACCAATTTCTTAACATTTATATTTTTTTCTTCTCCTTCCGTTTCAATGATATTAAGTTATCCAAGGTCACCAAAACCGGACTAGTTGAAATCTGTTTTTTACACTTAATCTACTTACTGCTTTATGCTTACGCTACTTACTGATATTTAGATCTACACTACCTACAGTTTTATAGGTTTATCCTGGTTTTTAGGTCTAGAATATAGTTATGCGCGTAATCCCGTGACTGGACCAGTTCTGAAAAATCCCCCCCCCCCCCACTTTTTCCGTTTTTGTTTACAACACAGTTTGATATGTCGCAGTTCATCTGCTTTCTCGTTTTGCTCGCGTATGTGTGTAGTCCGTTTGTAATAATGGGCGATCCTTTTTTTTCTCTTTTGCGTGAACTGCAGATTTACTACTGCTGGTTTAAAGCATCTTAAGCTTAAAAATCACTGATTCAATATACCCCTTTGTCTCAGGGGTAAATGTGTCTTGGGTGAAAGTAAATAAGCTTTCATTTGCTAACAAATAAAACTAAAATCAAGATTTTCCTACCTAGTTACCCTCAGAGGCTATTGTTTTGGGGTGCAATACATAAAATTTTATCTCTCTACTAGCTGCGTTGCCCGGCTTTGCACGGTCAACCTTGAAGATAAAAGTTATGTCAAGTGACGTGTGTTCAACAATCAGTCTCGAATAAAACAAAAATCAGTAAAATTTTGCGGCAGATTGCGGAAAAATAATCAAAAGAGAAACATTTAAATCCCCCGATTACAGGAAAAGCCTCGAAACAAAATCCATAATTTTATTTTTCATATTCGAGAAAAGAAAATGGCAACAGATATTTCTCTTCGATGATTTTCTTCACGCTATATATTTTAATCATAGACTAATAATAAGAGTAGACCGAGCTATGGCAACCCTTTTGCTGCTCATAAACCAAACCATGTGACTGGTGGATATCCTAGCAACAGCGGGCTTTGATCGTAGCAGACAATCAACGGCCGCGAGAAATAAAATAAATAGAATTGATGGAACACGGAAGAATGATCTTTTATGGAGTCCGATTTGTAAATTTGTTATTCTAAGTTGTAAATATTTTGTTAATATAGTGAGGTTTTCGTTTAGATTTTACTGTGCATTTTCTTTAGTTAATTTCAATAACTCTCTAAGCAGTTAAAGATGCAAGCGCCCAAAGAGAATCAGCAAACGGTAAGATTTTTACCTACAATTTCAGTTTAAGATACTAATTAGTACATTTTTGCGTTAACGCAAAACGTTCACGCCATTACGTTCACGCCAACGCTGACGTAGCAGTTCCAAATGAAATAAAAGTTACTGAAAACTGTGATCAAAAACTAATTACTAATGTCAAAATAATGCATAACTAAAAGAAAAACAGTTCAATCTCTGCACCTGGGAAAAATTATAATGAAAACACATTACGTCTTAAAATACATGTCGTTTGCCGAACTATTGATAATGTTGCCATCTAGCAACCATGCTGCCAAAGTTTTCGCCAAGCCTTCCACCAGTCACATGATGTATCCATGAACCAATTTTTTCATCAGCCTGTCTGAGAAAGCTCGGTCTACTCTTATTATTAGTCTATGATTTTAATGAAAGCATTGTTGTGGAAAGTTGAGATGAAGCACTGAATAATAATTTAAATCGAGGAAAGCCTTCGAAAAATAGGGATTTTATGTCGAAATGCGAGAATCGTAAATAATATATTTTTAGTTAATATCTCCGCTAACTATTGTCAGAGGATTATGTTGAATATCCAAACATAAAGACGGGAAAATAGCAAATCCATCGATACCTGGTTCGATGGTCATCTTACTGGCATTCGAGAGAAGATAGATAGATACATAGGTACATACGCTCAGTTTTTAATTATATAAGATTCATCCAAAAGGAAGAAAAAGAAATCAAGTTGATACATTGAAACTTTCCATTTACCAGTACTGATCATTCTTATATTAAAACTTCGACTTTTAAGGATTCCTAAACGAAACATTTCATAATTTGAAAATGATTCGAAAAGATTTAAGGCACGTTATGAGAATTAAAGCATGAAATAAAAAAAAGACTTTTTGACAAAGACAAATTTAAGATTATTTTCAAAATTAAATGAATTCGAGCTTCTCTAAACATCAGTTTTGTAACATCAGTAATAAACTACAAGGTAATTAAAATATTGATTTTAATTAGTGAAACTTTTCATTTAAAAACAATGTAAATATCTCCTGTCATACGTAACAAAAATTACTTTCTGTAAAAACGAAGTCAAGTTTTTTGTTCCAAACGGTTAGCGTTGATCTAGTAATATCTAGTAATATCCAAAAATCGGACTATATAATGAAACATTTTTTTTAACGTTAAATTAATTTTTAAAAGACATACATGAGAATGCAAAAAATAAATAAATAAATCACAAAAATAAGCTTTTTGAATAGCTGCAAAAAAGAAAAAAAGAAACCTTAAAATAAAGATGCAATTTTAACACAGTATTTTCTCAGGTAAAAAGCAGAATATATTGAAATTATTAACGTTTGTTTTAAATTAAACAATTTGTCTTATTTTTAGTCGATCCTCAGCGACATTAAAATAATAACAGTATTTTAAAATTAAGAAGGGAGAAGTAAAACTTAAAATGACTAACCAATCATTCGTAGAGGGAAAAAAACGAAACTCATTACTAACTGTTTTCTTATCTCGCTTTGGTTTTAAATTTGTTAATTTAATGTCTAATCTACGGAGATTTTAACTTATTAATCTACGAAAATTTCAAAGTTTTACTTTCAACAGTACGTTACGTCCTGCACAGAACATCTTTTATATTCACGTTTCGATTTCATAAAAACGAAATAGGGGAAGGTCGTTTAGTATCGGACAGCGGGTAGTATCGGACAAGGGCTGTTCTTAATTCCTCCGCCTGGGGCAGCACGTACTGGGTCACCATAGCGTGCCGTATTGGGGAAGAAAGCCGCTGACGCCATTTTGGTTCAAATCAACCGTTCGTTCTGGTGTGCAAAGCTAGTTGTTTGTTTGTTGAGAGAATTGCAGTGCACGAACTTAACTTCTGAAGCATATATTTACACATAGAGTAAGTTATATTGTTTCATTGTTATACTTTTAGACTGATAGTATATTAATCTAAGTATTATGAGCTATAAAAGTGTGTAGCTTAAGTAATAACCTAGTGATGGTTAAACAACTGTAGCTTTACAGTCGGATTGTATGGGACAAACCAATTTCGGGTTGTATCGGACAAAGTTACTGGCAAAAAAAAAAAAAAAAAAAAAAAATACAGATGGTATTTTTCGTTGTCCAACAGGTTGAAATGGAAAAATCACGACATAAATGGGATGAAACAAACATAAAAGAAGCCATTGAAAAAGTTGGAAAAGTAAAATTTAGCAGAGGAGAAAAAAAGATTGAGAGAGAGAAGCGTCAAAAAAAAAAAAAAGAGAGAAATGGGGAAAATCCAAACCAAAGAAACAAAAAATAGTTCAACCTAAAATGAAAAACAAAGAAAACACTAAAAGAAAGTCAAAGTATGATGATGAGCCGCAGGAAAACGAAGAGCTGACTCACGGCATAATTTGTAATGAGACATTTGAAGAAGATTGGATCCAATGCCAAACGTGTAAGGGTTGGGCACATGAAAAATGTACTAAACTACAACCGGACGGTCTTTACCATACATGTGATTTGTGTTCCAAAGTTTAAAATTAATTTGTTTCAGTTAGGGGATCCTAAACTAACCATAGGCTATATTTTTTCAACTTTTATAAAAAAAAGTATTACTTATTTTCATTTTTAGACTTGTATACTATTCTAAGTAAACAACTACTTAGTTCGATTCATTTTTTTGCACATTAAAATGTTATTTCTGAACTATTTGTTTTTATTTCAACATTTTAATGTTTTGTCCGATACAACCCTCCAAAATTTAAAATTGGCCAAAAAGAGAGTTTGACGAAAATTTGTTTAAAAAATACGACTCCATGTTTTTTTAACCAAAGTTTACAATTTATGTCAGCTAACTTAGTACACCATAATTTAGTGTAAAAACTAATTATTTACAAATAAAACAAAAAGTGTTATGACTGAAATGACTTAGGTGTCCGATACTACCCGACCTTCCCCTACTACTCATTATTTACTACAAGGTGAAGTAAAATGTAATTACATTCTTTTTTTCCGTTTTATTCTCCAAGATTAATCACCTTATTGTCCTTGCAATTATTGAGCAATCACGATTGCTTATTGTTCTCATTTGACTGTTTTGATGTCCTATCTTTTTATTTTCCCACCGCCACTCTCCGCACCACCACCGTCGACCGTGTCCTCACGATGCTGTTCCTCTAGCGAAAGTTGTCTCTAGGTTGCATCCATGTCCTTTATACACGTGCATACATACACAACTACACACACACGCACGTACACACACACAACTACCCACACATCCATGCCTGCACACAGAAACAAACACATATGCCTACACACACATTCACATACCTCCCCCCCCACACACACATTCATATACACAACTACCCACACACTTATGCCAGCACAGACACAAACACACATGCCTACACACACATACACATACCCCTACACACAAACACACATACCCGCCACACACAGACACACACGCCTACATACACACACTCGTGATTGCGAAAAATATAATTTGAATTCAAGATGACAAAATTCAAATTAATTTTTTTTTATCATTATTATTATTTTGTTTTTTTAACTGCGAAAATATTATCACTCTATGAATTAAACTATTTTACCGTTTACTTATTTTAAAACGAAACATTACTAAATGTGTCTTTTTTAAGCAGTACTACAAATATAATTTATTCAAGTTATGATTTAAATGTAGATTTAAATCAGTTGATTAAAGAAACCACTGATTTAAACCATTTTTAATGTTTCATTTTCAAATGTAGCAACGTATAGTTGTCCTGCTCGTGTTTTAAACTTGGAGGCAAAAAGATATACCAAATAAAACTATCACTTAGATATAAATAAATAACATTTGAGTTGGAATGTAAAAGATATTTAAACGCGCGTATAAAAAACACAAAAATTTTCAAAAAACTCAGACACGTGTTTCAGAGTTCAAAGAATCCCATTTTCAATGCTAAAGAAGTGAGCTTACAGATGAAAAGACATCCAACAAAATTACATATATTTAATTATATTTTCTAAACCTATCGCAGAACTCGTTATAAAAATAATGGCGGCAGTGAATTAATTCTTGCAATGTATGTAAAATGAAATTTATGCCGGCAGCTTTAAACTACGCTTTACAAAAAAGTTAAAAGCACTAAAAATATTAGAAGGGTATCGAAGGAAGATCTCTGAGGGCAAAAGAGCAGTGATATATTTTATTATTAAAGGAAATGGCGAACATGTGATTGAAACTTCGAAATCCATTGTTTGTGTCCTAGGTACATACTGTGTCCTAGGTCTCTAGGTACATGAATGTTGCTTTGGAATTGTCAATGGAAAATTTAAGGTAAAACGTTAGAAAAAGTTTCAATGGGGTCGTATAAATAAAAGTTTCAGGTCGTATAAATCAACATGAAACAAGATATGAACAAACTATAGTTACAATTTTCTTTTGCAGGAGCTATATTATGTACTTCTGCGTTAAATTCAAGTGATTGATTTGAAGATTGTCGTATCTTTTCAAAATTGTAACCAATTTCAGCAAAAAAAAAAAAAAAAAAATAAGGACAAAGCAAAACATTTCTGAAATACTTATTGTTTAGTAAAAAGTTACAGTTACTGTGACTGAAATCATATTATGTAATAAAAGTTATAATGAGTACCACAGAACCACAGTCCATTAGCCTTGGATTTATCTGATGGAATAGAGAGAGGTTTCTCATTTCAGTGTTGTTCATTCAAGCTTTGTATCGAATCAAAAGTGGTCATTGTTTTTATTGAAACGTTTAAATAAATACTTAACTGCTTAAAAATCTTAAATAAATGTTACAAAATCATTTTACGTTTTAAGAAAAATTAATTTGGTCTTTTTTAAACGTTAACATTAAGCATTACTGTATTAAAACAGGTTTAGTAAACTAACCTGATATTTAGTTTCACTGTGCAATTACAAAATAATATTAGTTTTTAAGTTTTATCGCATAAATAGCAATTTAGATAGTTAGTGAGTACAATGCATTATATAATAAAGAAGTTATTTCTCACAACAAATTGCACGATGAATGTTGTAAAAAACATTAATTAAAAGTTGAATTCTAAAAAAAATTGAGTGAATTTGGTTCAAAAAAATAATCTGACATAAATTAAATATATTGATTTATATATTTAATTTATGTCAGATGATTATTTTTTTAAAAATCATGATTTTTGGAAAATTATAATATAAAAAATATTAATAATTATGAATATTTTTACCACCAAACAAACTTTTATGCTTAGAAACCAGATTTCTTCGTTTTAATAGAGGTTATGAGTACTGACAGTGTTTCTTTAAACATTTACTTTTCTTACCATAGATTTTTCCTATAGGCGATAACTCTGATTAAAAACAAACATCATCGTGGCACACTGCAAGCACAATTTCATTTGCGTGCTGAGATTTTACTATCATATCAACAAAAAAATCAATGTGAAAACATGAGTTTGAGAGGCATAACTTCTAACATAAATGAGTAGATGAGTCAATTTTTTTTCTTTACTTTCCCGGCAAGCAATGACAAAAACACGAAATAGAATTCAAGTTAATTATGGTATTTCTCTTAATTAATTAATTCCTCTTCTATTATTAATTACTTTCTCTTAGTCTTTTTCAAAATCGAATTTATTTCGAATCTTTCCGGAATTCAAATCTTGAGCTCTTGACGTTTGACTTATCGAAGCTTTATTGTGTGTAACAGTAAGAACAACAACAAACATTAATGAGCAATTATGTGTTTTTATTAAGCATAGTATTAGTAATTAGCCACTTTCAGCAACAGCTGGTTCTACACATATTGTCTTCAACTGTTAATGCTTATTTCCGTTGTTTTATTCATGTGCGGCATCATATGATCGTTAAAAATGTAAGGATGTTGAACTCGTCATGTTATTATGAAGTATTAAGGACTAGTATTCTTAATGCAGAGGATCATTGACACAGTTAACAATTTCGTAAAATTGATGTTTATTGAAAATATCTCCAAGAAAAAAAATCAAAATGAAAAACATCAATCATTCAGCCAGTGGCATTAATTCGAATTTTGACATCTTGAACTCAAATTTTGTTATTCGCAATCACGAATCGTGATAGGATCCTCCTTGTCGGCTGCCGTGTTTCTACCAATGGCTCCTATCGCAATCATAATTACGAAAAGCATAAGTAATTTGAATTCAAGATATCGAAATTTAAATTAATTCCAGAGCCTGGATGCTAGATTTTGTCTGCTGGAGGCTCGATGTTGTGTGCTAGATGCTGGGTGGTGTGTGCTAGATGCAGGGTGTTGTGTGCTGGATGCTGGGTGTTGTGAGCTAGATGCTGGATGTTGTGGGCTGGATGCTGGATGTTGTGTGCTAGATGCTGGATGTTGTGTGCTAGATGCTGAATGTTGTGTGCTAGATGCTGGATGTTGTGTGCTAGATGCTGGATGTTGTGTGCTAGATGCTGGATGTTGTGCGCTGGATACTGTTTTTGTCTATAGTGGATTATGTAAAGTCGAGAGGGTCGGGATAAATAAAATCTATTAAGGTGGGCATAGACTCCATCCTCCAGGAGGGGGGACATGCTCACGGTGGCTCGTGGACCAGAGGAGTTTGTTTTATATGCATAAAAAAATAAAAGTAAAGAGACGTCAACTGCGGTCAAGGAAAAACAATAAACAATCGCGATTGCTCAAAAAGGATATGAAAATAAAACCGTGACACAAATGAAGCCACAGAACTGAAGTCAGCTATAATTGGGGTAAACCTAACCTGATAGCGTCGTAATGCTATGATAAAGATCTGTGTAGTCTTCATAGTGCTGCCAGGTTAGGTTTTCTCCAGCTATGGTGCATTAAAAAAAAAAAGAAAAAGAAAAAGAAAAACAGTTGATTAATAACTGAATAATAAACAACAGACACAGATTGAAGATTTTGAAATTTGATAATTCGTATTCCTCTGCCTTAGGGGAAAACTAGGAAGGAGTGGGACAAATTGCAGTTTTTGCTTTACTTCCCTAATTGAGAGTTAACATGAGTGTACCACAAAAATCCTAGTAATATATTCATTAAGCTATGTAAAACATGCTAACACTGCAAAATACAAAAACCAGATTTTATTTGCGTATTTTAAAATTGTAAAATTTTTGTTTCACACCTTCCTCACATCAGGGAGGTATGGGACACACATGAGAGAGGACTGAGGCAACATTTGAGAAGATTTAATTTAACGAATAGGCTGTATATTGATTAGTTACAGCCGAAAAAGAAATGGTATTGAGCTCTGCTGCATTGAAGTCATTTTTCTGCTGAAAGTGAAACTTTTTTCCTCATTCTTCCTCATATACTGACTATCTCTTTATATCAATTATCTTTTTTGCGATATCTGAATTTAAAATACTCATTGCATTTCGCATACTATTGCAACTACTCTTTTTACAACCAATTTTCCATTCTAACTTAGAGTAACAAAAGTTAATTTTCTTCCCATATACAATATTAATTACATGTATTGTACATATATTTCTTGTTTATGTGTGCATTACAATATTCATTGATTAAAATTGGGTAATAAATATAATTTTAACTCGAAAATAATTTTTATGTAAAATTATACTGAATGTCTCCAGACACTGATGATCTTATGTAACTTTTTGAAAAAAAAGGGCAAAGTTTTCTTTTATTTTGGTAAACGGAAATTCAACTTTTTTTTTTTTTTTTTTTGTATAATGTTGCATTATAATATTAAAAATTACCTATAATTTAGATAAAATAATCGTATACATACTAAAATATACTTTTTTAAAACCCTTTCAGACGTTGCGTGAGGTATACCCGATATGAACTTTGAACAGTTACGAATCATTTATTAATCTAATAATTAACTCAATTTGTTTCGTAGTTAACTCTTTACAATCTGCTTATTATTATTTGGGCAAGAATTTTTCATTTTGGGATTGACAACATTAAGAAATAGGAATTTGGAGACTGGGACTGGTTCATTTTCCCAACAACGGATTCTCGTCACAAAACCAAGGGGTTTTTTTCTGATTTTTTAAAAGTATATAATATTTTATTAATCATTTCAAATACTTATATTATGTGTTATTATTGTTTAGAAAACATTTTACAATGAAGTTTGATGTTTCACCGTTTTTTTTAAATCTGAAATATGTACAGTTGAACTCTCTTAATACGATCACGTTTCATACGAAATCATGGCTAAAACGATCGTTTTATTCGTGAAGTTTCTTTTGCTATCTAATTGTATTAAAAATTTCACTTATAGTACGTACATTAAATTTAAAGTCTCGGCTAAGACGAACAAAAATTTCTGACCACTTTACTTAAAATATACCTGGTATTGTAATTTTATTTTTTAGAAATTGTTCATCATTTTGTTAAGTAGTAGAACTCTTATTGTGTAAAGAGTAGAAAATATTAAATGTTTTACATAGAAAATAAAGCCCGTTCATTTGTTTATCTGTGAAAATTTCAATTCACTCGGAGATGAAACTGTTCATCTTCCATCGTGGATTACAACCTATTCAACGATTGACGATTATCATTTTCCATTTTCAATATTCTCCAAAAACATTCATTGATAGGTGTGTTTTTCTGAATGTGCTAATAGTTAGATTACAATGTGTGTAATTGTAGGGTTGTTTTCTAAATATAGGTAAGCATTTCTTCGTTTTTTCACAGTGTCACTCATTTACAGTTGTTACGAATAACGGTTAATTTGAACAAATTCGTAGATTTTTGACATTTCGTATTAACCGAGTTCAACTATTTCAATAACATATGTCCGGATAATTGGACATGTCATAACTTTTAATTTGTCACCAATAAACTTGAAATTTTTTCAATAAGATACTATTTACCATAGTACACTGCTTACAAAATAAAAACATGTTTGGTTAAGTATTTCAAAATTCTCTCTGAAAGGGTTTAAATTTAACACCACCTACTTCTTTATTTACCCCAATAGTTAAATTCAATGAACTATATCAAGCGAAAGTAAAAACTTGAATCTTTAACATATTTAGTTAAATAGAAACTCAAAAAAGAAGAAAGAAAGAGTAAAATGAGATAACTTCAACTCACAGGAGGAATGAGATACGTCTCATCCCTCTTCCACTGATGGTTCCTCTCGCGACTGAACTTTTTCTTTTTTGAAATTCTTCTCATATAAGACATGCTACATTTAGGCTAATGTGACTGTTATTTTTCAAATACTATATATTTGAGCTAGTTATATATTTATAAGAAATTGAATTCACAAAAAACAGAACTAAGAAAATCATTGAGAAAGTAAAAATTTTTTATTTACTTCAGATATTTTTCTGCTTTAACCACAAACAATAAAGTACTTCGAGCAACAATTAGAATAAAGCATGAGTCTACAGATGCTACATATAGCGAAAAAAAGAAAGAAATAAATTTGAATAATTTACTTGGACATAAATGCAGTCGTACCAATCCACCCGACTCTCCTGTACTTATATATTAATATAATTTTAAGCGATGAAACATCTCAATATCCAAATTAAATACAGAAATCCCATTTATTTTAATGATTCCTCTTTTTTCCAGAATCAACCTGAATATTTATCTCATTAGTTTTTGAATTCACGATTCCATATTCATCTCATACATTTTCATTCAAACTAAGGGTAAATTCTATGGTACAAGAACTTATCGTTAACTTTAACTCGTTAGAAAGACAACGCAGTAATTAAAACGAAAACAGACTCCAAAGTCATTATTTTGTGACTAAACCGAAAGGAATAAAGAAATCAGCCTTTTCCCATCCATTAATGACGAAAACAAGTCTCTCTTAGACAAAGAACAATTAAGTGTTACTCCTTTCTTGAAGAGACTGTTTGAAGAGTTAAATTAACCTGAACTCACGAATTTCTGCTATGATTAGAAGAAAAGCTTAAATTGTTGCTTCAAATGATTTTCCACAAATGATGGGGAAATCATTAAAAACTTTGGCGACAGAAATCATTAAAGATGAAGATTGCTTTTTTTGCTTTGGAGTTCTGCAGCATACTTCCGAATTAGAATAAATTATCCATTGCTAAATAATAGAGATGTGCATAAATAACGTCATCCAGTTTTGCTTTTGAGTCAAAATTTTCCTTCATTTTGAAAAATTCAAGACATGTTATCTTCATTAACAGCTATAACAAGTTTGCTAAAGAAGAGGAAGCAAAAAAGAAAAGGAAATCACATATTTCAATTTTTCAATTCAAAAACGAATGCTGAAAAAAGTTTATGAATCAGAAAGAAGAAAAAATGAATGTAAATATGACCTCTCACTAAAACAAAATTATAAAAAGAAAAGAAGAAGAAAAAGCACATTTAAAAAACAGTAGAAAACACATTTATTAAAAAAATACTTAAAAAGATCACAAATGCAACATACATATATACATATATATATATATATATATATATATATATATATATATATATATATATATATATATATATATATATATATATATATATATATATATATATATATATATATATATATATATATATATATATATATATATATATATATAACAAAAAATGGAATTTTAAATTAAGTAATCGCTAAATGTTGGTAATCTCTCTCTCTGTAGGTATTTTCTACTCTCTTTTTATTTTGTGACTCTTTTTTTTTTCAAATCTTTTTCTCTTCCTCTTTTTCATTACAATCTATATGCACTGATTCATTTCAAATAATACTCTATTGAAGATTTTGTTGTATAGGGTATTTTTTTTCATCATGAAAAATTTATAAAAAACCCGCAGCTATTTATGCATTCATAAAAAAATTTGTCAATGACAGAGTTCAGTTGCATTTTCAAAAAGCAATCATTCTTTTATCACTAAGACTTCGAGGGAAACTCATGCTATTAGTACTTAGAAACAAAAAGTTTCATTTTTGGGTTAAATATTCATATTTTTTTTTTCAAAGACAGAAAAATACAGAAAATATTTCTCATTTTGAAAAAGAAAGAACATTGTTTTATAGAGCATCACAAAAACTTTTTTAATTGAGGCTCAAAAGTAGGGGAATGTTCAGTAAAGTGAAATAGTTAAAATTACTTACCTTTTTCAAGATGAACAAATTGCAATTATTATTATTATTATTATTATTATTATTATTATTATTATTATTATTATTATTATTATTATTATTATTATTTTGAAAATGACATACTTAAAGAAAGAACAATGTATTTCATTATAAACTAGCGTTGCAATTTTTTAAAAAAATATTTTTAGCAGTATATTTGTACTGTAATAAATTTTAAAATGATCACTTTCTTATGGATCAAAGTGAAAAATAAAATGTTTTTCCAATAAAATATTTTGTATTTCATTATTAAAGATATTTTTGACCAAATGTATGAATAAATAAGAGAATGCTTGACTAAATGAATAGATAATGAGACAATAACCGTATAAATAAATTAATTTATGAGAAAAAATAAATGAGTAAATGAAATGGCGATTGAATAAGAAAATAAGAGAATGAATAAAAAATAAGTAAAGTATTAAATGAAGGAGTGTGAACTAATTAATTGAAAAATTAATGGACAAATGATTCAAAAAATTATTGAATAAGACAATGAAATGTACTGTTTCACTTTACTCCATCCACTTTGCTCCGCATGCACTTGACTAATTGTACAAAACATTTTAAATAGAAATAAGCTTAAAATGAAATAAATAAATACTACACCGAATATTATAGGTTTCAATTAATCTTTAAAATGTTAATTGCAAGAACTTCATCATTTTATAATAACAAAAATATTTTTCCGTTTACTACAAAATATTACAATAAGGGTATGAATTTTTTAAAATTACTTGTGTTAGCATATGCTTTAATCTTCAGAGATAACTTTTTCCGGACTGAATAGACTACATGTGTTACTACACTGTTAAAATATTACCCGATAGGACACACTAAAAGCAGAATAAATATTTCACCATTTTACTTTGCCCCCATTTCCTATATTGCTTTTTCAGGAAGAATTATTTTGATATTAAAAAAAAAACCTTTGTTATAAAAACTGTACCGTCCATGTACAAATAAAAAAAAAATAGAGTCCCGCTAAAGCTTCTTTCTGAAGAAATGTGTTGGCATGAAGAAAAACCCAGGTCATGATTAGTTAAAGTCCGACTGATATCGTTTCCGAAAACAATTAGGTTGACCACAAAAAGCACAGGAGCTTACTTTTAATTGAGAAGAATAGTTCTAACCTTAATCCCCCCCCCTTCAATAGCCAAGCGAGACAAACGATGAGAAAATCGCCCTTTTCCTCGGCTTAGGCTTAACACGTCCATATTGTGCCCATCTTAAGCTTAGCTGCAAAGGGGGAGGCAGATACCTCGTCTCGCTTCGATGATGGGGAGTGATAAATAAAAGCGCATCGCTGCCTGACAGAGATATCAAGGTCTTGGATAAAAAAGTCAAGCTTGACAGTCTTCCATTAATGACCACCTTTTTAGAGTTAAATTGGTGGTTCAATTGATTAGACTGCTGGTAGGCAGGGCTGCAGTTGGAGAACAATGCTGTTCCCCGAAATATTTGGCATTGTAATGTAAATTTAATGAAGATTGATCTATTTTCATATTTCAAATATGAAAATATAATTTCAATCGTTTATTTCTTATAAAACACAAATGTTTAATTTTTACTTAAATTAATCCATAAGCTAAATAATCTGGCCCAAAAAGATTTTTACGATTATAGTCCCGCCGCATAGTAACCAGCTTACAAAACTAAGGCATTATGAAATCTAACTCAGTTTGAAAGTACAAGAAGAGATAAAATATAACAAGCATATTTATTATAAATTAATATTTTTCCTGAATTCTAAAAAGGATTTTTTACTTCACATAATATCACCGATAAAATTAATCTAAGTACAAGGCAAAAACTTACATCCAATTTATTCTCCAACATTAATAGCATGCTTTGATATGACTTTAAAAATATTATTTTTCGAAACTAGATAAACCGTAAAAACCTAAAACATGTAAAAAATTCAGGATTTTAAAGATTCTATACTACTAATGGTAGTGAATTTTAAACTCTAACCAGTAATTTCAATTTTCATTTTATAATTCTACTTTAAAGAATCATAGCTTTGGCATTTCATATCCTGTTCAAAAGAATCTGATGATATTTTGATTTACTAAAATATGTAATAAATATTAAAAGTACATATCGTTACCTTAGAGTAATAGTAAGATATCTAATCCCCGAAATAATACTAAGATACCTCACTGTTGCTCTGAGGCGACGATATGCTAAAATTTTTTCCACTTTTGTAATACCTGTATAAATTTCTGAATGCAAATGCAGTATTTTCGTTGACTTGTGGGTTTCGTTACATTTTATAGTTGATAAGGCTCTTGTGCTATTGCATGATTAAATTTTTAAAAAAAGAACGTTTTGGAGAAGAATTTTAAGTTACGAGTAGAGTTCTCTATTAATATCAACTATAGTAAATTTAGGTAATTGCCATAATTTTACAATACTGAAAGCTTTTTTACATGTAATGAAAGTACCGTACACTATAAAGAAATTCCGAAACGTTACTGATTATTTCCGTGTAACGTTTCGGGATTTCAATGGTTTTCATCCACTTCCTGGAAAAATCAAGTAACTTTGTTAAAATTTCCTGAATTGCTACAAGTTGTACGAATGCGGATTTCTCATTGTTGTGAAAAATATTTTTAGCTCCCAGTTTAAAGATTAACTAAGCGTATTTATAAAGTGTATCTTCTTCAGTTCGGTTATGGCCCGTCCAGACTGAGTTAGCTCCCAAAGGGAGCGAATAAGTCCATGGACAGCGTAGCTTTGCAAAAATTGCAGGGGAGTGGAATTCTTGATACTTTCTTGCAATTCTGACTTGGCCAAGTTTCCAATACTGATTTTGGAACTTTCTTGACAAATCAGGAAGGTGCCAAGCTGTTATATTATACCTACTAAAGTTTACTCTAAAGTTCCAGAGACACAACTGGCTTTAAACGGGAAGATTTCCGAATTTTTCAGGAGGCTTCCAGGATAACTTTAGGAAGGTTACCGAATTTTAACAGAAAACATGCCTGGCTTTTTCAAGATATGTTACTGGCAGAAATTGTGCACATCAGCTGCCCATTATTTTCCAGGAACGTTTCTGAATCGTTTTTACAGTGTAAAGTATGACTATTTGAGCCTCCAGGGGCTACTTGAACTCATGAGAAAAAAGTGTTTAAATTCCGTCCTGGTCCTATATAACTCAATGTATAATACTCTTAAAAGCTCGCTCCATGACAGGTAGCAGTAGGAAGAGGCTGGAGCATGAAACGAAGTTTTTGCCATTCCCGCCTTTTTCTAATCGACACTATAAAAACGATTCAGAAATGTTCCTGTAAAATAATGGGCAGTTGATGTGCCCAATTTCTACCAGTAACATACCTCGCAAAATCCAGGAACGTTTTCCACTAATATTCAGTAACTTTCCTGAAACTATTCCGGAAGCTTCCTGAAAAATTCAGAAATATTCCCGTTTGAACCCAGTCGTGTCTATGGAACTTTAGAGTAAACTTAGGTAGGTATAATATAATAGCTTGACACCTTCCTGAGTTATTAAGAAAGTTCCATAAGCAGTATTGCAAACATGGCCAAAGCTAAGCAAGAATTGCAAGTAAGAAACGAGTATTTTACTCGCCTGCAATTCTTGCAAAGCAACGTATTCCATACTTATTCGCTCCCTTTGGGAGCTTAATCAGCATGGACAGGCCGTAATTGAACTGATGCCGATACACTTGATAAATATGCTTAGTTAATCTTTCAACTGGGAGCTAAAAATATTTTTCACAACATTGAGAAGTCTGCTTTCGGGAAATTTGTAGCAATTCAGGAACCTTTTTGACAGTGATATTTGATTTTTCCAGGAAGTGGGTAAAAATCATTGAAATCCCGAAACGTTACACGGAAATACTCAGTAACGTTTCGGAATTTTTTTACAGTGCAGTTTATGATTGCAAGTTGTCTAGACAGTTGTTTATCGTGTCTGCAAACTTTCACATGTAAGTTCAGGGAAATATCTGATATCCTTAAGGTCAAGATAGTATTTTGTTTGCATTCTTAATATAATAACAGTGCTTTAAAGTAATAGCTATATAATTAACACAGTAATTAATATAAGTTAGTAAAAGTGCACTGGTTGCCTTAAAATGGGGCTACTTGAACCCAGCGTTCAAACGGCCCCAAACCACATTTCATCACTAAATTATGTTAAGTAATGTTTGTAATCTTTTAAAATAAAGAGATTAGTTACTATTTATACCCGTTTTTTGCAGATCTAGGACAAAAAGGGTCCGAAAGTAAAAGAGAACCCCTTGAAGTAGGAAATAATGCGGATTATTAAGAAGAAAAATTTACAATTGTGTCCAGATTCAACAAATTCCAGAGAAATGTCTTAGGGAGTGGCATCAGTCCATTTTGACTTAAGTATATCAACTATAAAAAGGAAATTAAAAGATCGTTCACAAAACAAGTCTGGGCATCCTGAAGGAATTTAATAGCTAGGAAGAGCAGGTATTAAATATTGTCAGAGGGAAAAAATCCCGCCCAAGCCATTAAATTGAGGGGTTTCATTATTTCTAATGTTTAAATAATGAGTATTTCAATTGGTTTTAGCTGTAGTTAGATTATGTTTCCATTTGAAAAATTATGTTTGCCTGAAAATATGTTTTTATGTATACGTTGATTTTATATTAATTTATATAAATAATTTGCAATTTATATAAATAGTTTGCTCACTAGAATGTACGTTTTGAGTTTATTTTTCAAAATCATTGGTCCTTCTTGTTACTACCACCTGTTTTTCAGCTTTTTCTAATGGATTTGCTGAGTGGGACCAAGTAACCTCAGCGCGGGGCTACTTGAACCCAATTTTTAAAAATTGAAGAAAATATATAAAGAGTTAAAATTGTTGTTTAAAAAAGGCTTTAGGTGGTAGCAGAACGTCTGAAAAGTGCTAAAAATTTTTTTATCAGCTCACGTTATGGGTTTAACAAAGCATTCAGTGTAAAACTCGCAAAAAGTATGAAATTTCTGGTCCAAGTAGCCCCACTTTACGGTACTTTTTTTATTCTCTAACGTAGTTCTAAATTTCAATTTCTTTTTGATGATTCTTTGCAGTCAAGTCGTGAATAATGTGTTCACTCTTATAGGTTATTTTTACGAAGCAGTCCCCTCTCCCCCCTCCCCCTCACCGAAAGAAAAGAAAGGAAAAAGTTCGGAATCTGGAACTTTGCATGTATGACAGTTTTTATTAATAAAACCACAAAGACACTCTTTAGTCTTGTTATTTATACAATAGTCTTTAGTAAAGTTGTTATTTATACAATAAAAGCTATATTACCATTTCACATCAAGTCTAATCGTTATTAATATCTTAGAGATATAAGAATTATTTTTACTCTTGCGGCAAATTACCCGAACTATTTTTCTTATGATTCCGCCCCCCTGACGCCCCCAAAGAATCTAAAATTTTGTATTTCAGTTTCCCTTAATCTGTAATTCTTTCAGCGTTAAAGGAAGACGGGGAAAAGTCACCCATTGTGGTGTCCAAAAATGGCATCAATCCAGTTTTCGACCAAGTCCTCTTTGCCTGTTGCCTTCCGGGTGAAATATGACGTCATAAGTTCCTTAGGGTGAGTGAATTAAATTCCAGGCGATGGGTTCCAAGATTGGATGACTTCCCTATCACGAGATAGGTCAAGATATTGCTCAATGCCATCTAATAAGGACAAATGGAATTGAATTACGTGGGATCTACAGAACTTTTTCCAAGATAGAGACATCCGACTTAAGCCTCCCTTCTTTTTCTATACCAGCCCCAAGCCAGTATTATTACCTCCTATCTGACATGAATGTGCGATAATCTGTTGAAAAACAAGTATGTTTCACGTAATCCTCGATGATTCTGGATTGAATCAATTTAGACTGTTCATACTTGGGAGCTCTTTTCAATACCGTATTGTAATACCAATTTATGTTAACATACCATGTTGGTTTTATTTTCTTTTCCTTTTTCTTTTCTTTCTTTATTTATTTATTTCTTTATTATTATTGTTATTTTACTTATTTATTTATTTATTTATTTTGTAACTCTTTGGATATTCTGTGTAAAGAAAAATTAGATACACAAATATCGCTTAAAAATACATAGAAGCGTTTTGAAGCTGTAACGTTCTGGCTCGAGGGAAAAATACTATCACACTCACAGGAAATATAGCAGACTGTATCGAATTATTATTATAAATTAACAAACACCAAACCCATTGCTTTTAATCAATTAAAAAACATGAAGATGCCACTGTTTTATTTGCCACATTACGTCGGCAAATAAATAAATAAATGAAATTAAACTTAAAAAAAAAAACCATTCACTAAATTTATTTCTCACTAATTACTGTTGCAATTTTAAAAAAAATTAAAAAGTTAGCAATTAACATAGCGTTAACATTTTCATGTAGGAACATAGCCGATTTGAGGTTATGAACGCCTTCAAAAATAAAGCTCAAATCCTTCGCATAGACAAATAGGATTCTTACAACCTGGATATACGTGTATGCAATTTTTATTGATATTTCTCTGCATCTAAAATTATTATTATTTTTTTAATCTGTTACTTTATCCTTGTGGGTAAAGTTTTAGTTGTTATTTTAACGTTTTTTTAACCACTCAAAAAAAAACAAAAAAAAAACAGCATTTTAAGAAAAACCTAACGTGGTAGACCAAAACTAATTACAGTTCTGAACGAGTATGCCTGATTTACTCTTAAACATCTCAAAAAAAAAAAAAGTCTTCAGAAATTATGTTCAAACGTGTTCCCTTGTGATACCCCCCTTGACGTATTCTCTTGTGATTTTTTTACATCTAGGGAAAAAAAACCATCCTTTGCAGCGAAAATCCATGGTTGGAAAAATGAGCTACTATCTATCTCCCAATCCCCATACGTTAGTGTTGTCAATCCCAAAACAAAAAATCCTTTCACAGATAATAATAAGCAGATTGTAAAGAGTGAACTACAAAAAAAACTCAAGTAGATAACTCAACTATTAAATGATTCGCAGCAATTTAAAATTCATGTCCGGTACACCGGACGCTAGATATGAAGGGTAATATATCAAAATATTTTTAAAAAAAAAGAATATTTGACGTATTTATAGTTTCGCTATTGCTATCATAATTTTAAAATGTTATTTAAGTAAACATATAACTTTTTTTAACTGTACAAATTTGATCCGGATGAACCGAAGATTTGGATAAGCGGGGACCGGATAAACGAGATTCCGATACATTTATAAAAAGCTCCATTCTTCTTTCTCTCATGGTACAAACATATTTTGAAGTACACTGCTACTTTAATTTTCCAGAGCAAAATATATTTTTGAAAAATCTTTAGGATTTTTTTAATAGAAAATACGATTGAAAGAGACTGTACTATCCTTTTTGTTGCTCTAGAAATTAACAATTTCTTGTAACAGAGTCATAGCAGTCTTAGAAAAGTATTTTCTTTTTCTGTACATTATTTTTTATTTCTCGAAGTCTAAGGAACAAATTAGTCATTTAACAGTGTTAAATTGTACTTTTTTATGTGGAGACTAAACAAAAATATAAAAATGACATTTTCCATGCACTGTCCTGAATCAGAATTTCTGTCTTTAATGGACTGCCTAAGCAGAAAAAAATGTATCTGTAAAATGTATGAAAGAGATACATGCTTATACGACAACGAGTCCACTTGTGATTGGTAAAATTGTTTACAAGAGTTCTCATCTGAAAACGTGCAACTTTCAAAAGAATGCAGTTTGGCATTCCAACTGGCAGAACTCAGTCCTATCGTCCTATAAAAGAGACGATCTATAGTTGATAAGGCGCAGCGCTTTTTGTCCATGTTATCGCTACTGATGATCAACTGCAAGAGAGTCCATGAAACTGAAGAGGAGCATGGAAAATGAGAATTGTTTTTAGATTCATCTGAAGAGATTGACCTAGAACGTGCCCTTTTTGACATTTATGAGTCTAGATGCATTATCAGGATTTTTTTCATAGTTTGTGCAGATATATATGATCCAGCAAGAGAGCGGTTTTTGAAGAGCATTTATCGTTTCATCTATAATTGTTATTCTGTCAATCATATTCAAAGACCGGTGGCTCTTATTATGCATTAATGATGATATTGCAATATCTTGTTGCTTAAAAACCTTGATGAGGATAATCATTTTAGTTTCTGACAAACCAAAGTTCTTGGACAAATCTGCGCATGAAAGAATATTCCCCCCCCCCCCGTTGTGTTTCTTTAAAAAACATAAAATCACTTAAAACACATCTGCATTGGTATTAAAATTGCTTGAAATATATGTTTAGACAAATAGCAAATGCATTTATAATTGTATAATATCAAGGAATTTATTCAATTTGTTTTAAATTCCGATCAGGTAGCAATATATATTTTTTTGGAAAAAAAACGTTGATCAAAATAATTCTTGGATATATATGGCAGTCCATGGTATCGCTGCTGATGATCAACTGCAAGAGAGTCCATGAAACCGAAGAGGAGCATGGAAAATGAGAACTGTTTTTAGATTCATCTCAAGAGATTGACCTAGAACGTGCCCTTTTTGACATTTATGAGTCTAGACGCATTATCAGGATTTTTTTTTTTTTTTTCATATTTCAAGTTTGTGTAGATATACATGATGCAGCAAGAGAGTGGTTTTCGAAGAGCATTCATTTATCGTTTCATCTATAATTATTATTCTGTCAATCATATTCAAAGACCGGTGGCTCTTATTATGCATTAATGATGATATTGCAATATCTTGTTGCTTAAAAACCTTGATGAGGATAATCATTTTAGTTTCTGACAAACCAAAGTTCTTGGACAAATCTGCGCATGAAAAAATATTTTCGTTGTGTTTCTTTAAAAAACATAAAATCACTTAAAACACATCTGCATTGGTATTAAAATTGCTTGAAATGTATGTTTAGACAAATAGCAAATGCATTTATAATTGTATAATATCAAGGAATTTATTCAATTTGTTTTAAATTCCGATCAGGTAGCAATATATATTTTTTTGGAAAAAAAACGTTGATCAAAATAATTCTTGGATATATATGGCAGTCCATGGTATCGCTGCTGATGATCAACTGCAAGAGAGTCCATGAAACCGAAGAGGAGCATGGAAAATGAGAACTGTTTTTAGATTCATCTCAAGAGATTGACCTAGAACGTGCCCTTTTTGACATTTATGAGTCTAGACGCATTATCAGGATTTTTTTTTTTTTCATATTTCAAGTTTGTGTAGATATACATGATGCAGCAAGAGAGTGGTTTTCGAAGAGCATTCATTTATCGTTTCATCTATAATTATTATTCTGTCAATCATATTCAAAGACCGGTGGCTCTTATTATGCATTAATGATGATATTGCAATATCTTGTTGCTTAAAAACCTTGATGAGGATAATCATTTTAGTTTCTGACAAACCAAAGTTCTTGGACAAATCTGCGCATGAAAAAATATTTTCGTTGTGTTTCTTTAAAAAACATAAAATCACTTAAAACACATCTGCATTGGTATTAAAATTGCTTGAAATGTATGTTTAGACAAATAGCAAATGCATTTATAATTGTATAATATCAAGGAATTTATTCAATTTGTTTTAAATTCCGATCAGGTAGCAATATATATTTTTTTGGAAAAAAAACGTTGATCAAAATAATTCTTGGATATATATGGCAGTCCATGGTATCGCTGCTGATGATCAACTGCAAGAGAGTCCATGAAACCGAAGAGGAGCATGGAAAATGAGAACTGTTTTTAGATTCATCTCAAGAGATTGACCTAGAACGTGCCCTTTTTGACATTTATGAGTCTAGACGCATTATCAGGATTTTTTTTTTTTTTCATATTTCAAGTTTGTGTAGATATACATGATGCAGCAAGAGAGTGGTTTTCGAAGAGCATTCATTTATCGTTTCATCTATAATTATTATTCTGTCAATCATATTCAAAGACCGGTGGCTCTTATTATGCATTAATGATGATATTGCAATATCTTGTTGCTTAAAAACCTTGATGAGGATAATCATTTTAGTTTCTGACAAACCAAAGTTCTTGGACAAATCTGCGCATGAAAAAATATTCCCCCCCCCCCCGTTGTGTTTCTTTAAAAAACATAAAATCACTTAAAACACATCTGCATTGGTATTAAAATTGCTTGAAATGTATGTTTAGACAAATAGCAAATGCATTTATAATTGTATAATATCAAGGAATTTATTCAATTTGTTTTAAATTCCGATCAGGTAGCAATATATATTTTTTTGGAAAAAAAACGTTGATCAAAATAATTCTTGGATATATATGGCAGTCCATGGTATCGCTGCTGATGATCAACTGCAAGAGAGTCCATGAAACCGAAGAGGAGCATGGAAAATGAGAACTGTTTTTAGATTCATCTCAAGAGATTGACCTAGAACGTGCCCTTTTTGACATTTATGAGACTAGACGCATTATCAGGATTTTTTTTTTTTTTTCATATTTCAAGTTTGTGTAGATATACATGATGCAGCAAGAGTGGTTTTCGAAGAGCATTCATTTATCGTTTCATCTATAATTATTATTCTGTCAATCATATTCAAAGACCGGTGGCTCTAATTCATTAATGATGATACTAGCTGCGTGCCCGGCGTTGCACGGGCTAGTTAAAAAATGAAAGATATGTCGAATTGATGTTTTTGTATTACTCTGACGTCAGTTTCTAAAGCGCTAAGGAGTAAATAAATACGCGTAATGCAAGTTTAGCAAAGCACCAGTAGAGCATATTTTTGGCAAAGATCTCTTTAACGTTAATCATAGTTATCAATGATACAAGTTATGAGTATTTTCAATTAGCACAAAAAAGATGAAAATGTATGCATTATCAACTATAATCTGTGTTTGTGTTCACGTTAAAATGAATTACATCTGATAGACTATATCTGAAATATTTATATACAATTACAATCAACTTTTTACATAAAATGACACATACTTTTTGGTTGATTACGTGAAACTAAAGCATTAAGACTAAATAAATACCAATAAGCATTAATTTAATACCAAGTCATCAGATTCCAATTTAGCTTTAGTTAAAATCCTCAAAAACAATCTGTTTTGTTCAACTCTGTTTCACTTAAAGAAATCCAAACAATCTTAATTTAACATGTTCTTTTAGCGATACAAACTGTATTTCAAAAATAGAAACAGGAAGGAAAAAGAGAGTTATTACAATTCGAAAACTCACCCATGTGACGGAAAAAAGTCCAACAAAATAAACGTAATTAGTCGCACATCCTAAATGTACCAAAATATGAGGCCGGTGAATGATAAACTTACACTACAATCAATAAACATAGCTAAAGAAACAACTTTCATACGATGAAAAGTGTTAAGAACGTTGAATGTAAAAAATAAAAAAAAGGACAGACGATAAAATAAAACCTTTGTCCGAATAGAGCAACCAATTTTAAACTAATTTAAAATGAAATTCTAGATGGAAACGTTATTTTAAGATTTGGACAACAGCCAAAAAAATCTCTTTCAAAACAATTATTAGAATTTTATTTGCTCACCCATATGCAAAATGGCAACAGGAAAGAAATAAAAATTCCCGAATAGCGTTATGTTAATTAACGTTTTAATTAATATCTCCGCTAATTAAAGTCGTACAATTATGAGATTGGTCCTATTGTTTTCTTTGGAAAATTTCGAATTGATCGGTATCTCGTTTGACTCTCGATTCGCAGCTGTTCTCGAGAAGATCGATCTTCAGACAGACAGACAGACGGACGCGAACAGATTTTAATATTATAGTGGATTGCATGGATTGCATTATGTTATTGTTTAAAAGCTATGATGACGACAATCATTTTAATTCCTGACAAACGAAATTTCTTGGAAAAATCTGTACTTAAAAATAAAATTTCATTACGTGTTTTTTTGAAAGCACGTAATTCACTTAAAACGCATCTATATTGGGATACAAATTGCGTGAAACATACAGGGTGTTCCGTTTTAACCTGCAGGACCTTTAATTTCGAAACCGTTAGTCCTGGTAGGTAGTCCTAGTCCCATGCAGATGTATACTTCGAATTGCGAAAATTCAGGTCAAAATCAGTTGCAGAGTTAAGACATTGAAAGTTTGAATTAAAAAAAAAAAAAATAAAAAATAAATAAATAAATAAATAAATAAAATAAAGAAAACGTAACTTTCTTTACGGACCCCAGGTCCCCTAACTTATATTTAGGGAAATAATCTCCATTGAAAAATAATTCAAACACAAAAAGTTTGAAATTAGTATGACAAATATTCATCGAGATATGAAACGCTGCGTTTTGTGACTTCACCACGTTTCACTCGCCGTGAATAACACGCTTTTTTTCGGGGGGGGGGGGGGGCAATCTTTTAAAGTTATATGTGTGCATAGAGGGTTGTTTTTAAATTTTTCAAAGTTTTGTAGTGCATTTTTGCGTATCACGGCATAACATTTGCATTTATTTTTTAATAGCAATGAAAAATATAAATACAGTAAAACCTATCTACACAACGATACTGTTGGGACCAAAAAAATACTGTTATACAGAGGTTATCGCTACAGACAGTTCGATTATTTACGCTGAAATTTTGCTGGGACTATGGAAAATATCGTTATAGACAGGTTTACTGTTATAGACTGTAGTGTTATACACAGGTTTCATTGAACCTTGTTTTTCTTACTTTGACGACCTGTCATTCTTCTAAAAGAGCGATAAGTTCCAATCTCATCTTCCGTATGGTCCCTTAAAATTTTGAACTGAAATATCTCCTTAAGTTTTAGTCGCACAAATGTCATTTTTTGTGTGTCAGTAATGGTTTTCAATGCAGATTATTTCTCTAAATATAAGTTAGAATACCAAGGGCCCGTATAAAAAGTTAAATTTCGTATTTTTGACTAATTTTTATATTTGCTTCAAACTTTCAAAAGCTTAATTCTGCATCTGATTTTGAAAATTTTTGCAATTGAAAGTATACATCTAGGACTAACGGTTGCGAAAATAAAAGTCTTGCAGGTTAAAACGGAACACCCTATATGCTTAAATAAATAGCAAAAGAGTTTATATTTTTTTACTATGAAAGAAAATTATTCAACTTGCTTTAAATTCTGATGCAATAGTAATAGATATTTTTTATTGCATTTTTATATTTTAGCATTTTATATTTTATATTGTTACGTTATTTTACATTTTTCGCCATGATTATCTTTCTTTATGTGTTTGTGCGGAGTGCGCTATCTATGCGCACTTTAATCAGTGAATTTTTCCATGTTCAACAGCTAATGGTAGAAATTCAAAATAAAAATGTGTCTTGGAGAAAAGTTTTCGAATAAATCAAAATTGAATTGAATGATTTGGACCTAAATAGCTCCATTAAAATTAAGCTGCATAAAGAAAAAAAATCGAATTGATTTAAGTAGATCTTAAGTTCTCAGATTTTTGAGAAAATTTATTTCTCTAATGTTGTCTAATTATTTTTTAAAGAAAGTTGGCAATGTTTGTCTTTGGCAAACTGGTAAATGTTTGGCTTTGCATGAAAATATTTCATCACCCTGAAACAAGGGCTTTTCCTGAACTTAGATTTCACTTCAAAAATAAATAAATAAATAAATAAAATAAAAAGCCATCCAGTTGTCCTTCCGTTGGCAGATTTGTACTTTAAAGTTGTTTTCTTATCCACACCTTTTCTTTAATGCTGAGGATTCTGACCAGCATAAGACATTTTAAAACATAATTATGTAAATACCATACAACGTACTAATGCAAAAATTCTCAAAAAAAAAAAAAAATCAAACACGTGTTCCGAGTTTGCAATGAACGCATTTTTCGTTGCAAAAAAAATAATGATTAATTTGAATTCCTAAATTTTGAATTCAAATTATGTTTTTCGCAATCACGAGCAACGTCGGGACCCTACTCATTGGAGTTATTGTTTCTAGAAACGGCTCTTGTCCCCTTAAACCTGCCCGTCCTTCTGGGCAGTTACGTGTGCATAGTTGTGTGTGTGTAGGCTTGTGTGCGTTCCTAGACCTGTGTGTATGCACGTAGGCGTGTGTTAGTATGTGTTTGTGAAGGCGTGTGTGTGTGTATATGTGTGAGTGTGTGAGCGTGCGTATGTGTAGGACATCGACACCTCCGACTAGGAGAAGTGGATTGCTTAGGACCGGAGGAGCCGCGCCTGCAGAGGCCGTTGGGCGGTGGTGCTGCAGAGGCTCCTGGTCCAAGCTGAAAAAGGAACCACAACATCAAGGACGGTCAAGTGAGGACAATAAGCAATCGTGATTGCTCAAAAAAAAAAAAAAAAAAAAAAAAACACTCACAACTTTCTCCTCAAACATTTCTTTTGCATTTAAAAAGAGGTTTCTTGCCATCCCGAAATACGTGTCTGCAATGTTTTACAAGTTTGTGTATTTTATAAGTTGGGTGCTCCAACTAAGGCCCTTTTTACCAATAACTTCCCTCCGTTTTTTTTCTATGTGGGATAAAAAAATTCGCTCGATCGTGTTTTTATCGTCTAATTTATGATAAAGCATGATCAACAACAATTTGTTTTTACCAGCAAAAGTGTAGCAATGTTACTACGAAAGAGTGTTATCAAAATTGTCTAATCTCATTTTAGAAAAAAATATTTTTCCTAATGTTTTACTGTTGTTTAAAAGTATAAAAAAAAGTTGTTAATGGTCCTAAAAAGTCTTATTTATGTAGTTGACAAATTGAAAAAAAAAAATGCCGCTGTGTACCGTCATTTTTTCCTGTGATTTGATGGCCGTAAAAAAAGTAAACTACAGATTAATAAGGCCATGATTTGCATTATTAGGACTCCGATGTCCGTATTAAGTCACCGAAGAGTCGGGTGGAAAATGTGATCCAAAGTTGCATGTGCATGAACTGTGTGTAGGAGTAACCAAAAAAAAAAAAAAGCAGAAAATAACGACTTATCGAATGTGACAAGTCTTCAATGTTCTTCAATTTTTCTCTTTTTCGTTGAAGTCAATATAGAGCTTTTTTTTTTTTTTTTGGATTACTGAGTTTATCAAATATGGTTTAGCATGTTTGGACATAGACAATAAATAAATCTTCAAGTTTTTTAAGTTTAATGGCCTTTTTTGGTCTTTTTTTCAGAGCTGGCTCTATTAAAGATTTGTGTTTCTAACAGGAACAATTTGCCATTTTTCATCAAACGGATGATGAAAAATTAATTTAAACTTCAATTTTTACATTTTTCTTATATTTCATGAGTTATTTGATGAACATACAAAAATTTGAGTCAATTGAATAACAAATAAACGAGATATTAGGTCCTGAACCTTAGGTTGAACTTATTTGGCACCTTTAGCTAGCTCACATTACCTATCGTTTACATTTTAGCTCAGAGTTATTTATTTAATTGATACGAGAAATTAACTCAACATCTTTCTATTGCAGTGGACTTCTTCAACCGTAGTGAATACAAAATACTTAAAGTCTTCATGTCCCTTCCGGAATGCTGAGTCTGGACGTGTAATAAAGAGTGAATTTAATTAACAGAAAATTATCCTAATAAAATTTTGTTTTTGGATACTTCGAAAGAAATCTCATGCAGGCTTGAAGAAAGATAGATCATTACTTCCCCTCAATTTTAAATGTAAATTACCACAAAAAAAGATCATTATCGCGAGAGTAAGAAGCACTAAAACCAAAAAAGACATAAATAATCAAGAGTGTTAATTTATCTTCACTATAAAAAGAAGATGTTAGATTCTTCCACTTCGCCAGTACCCTTCCAAAAATACACACTTGAGATATTCTTAAGCAAGAAGCCTTTTAATTACTTTAAAACAAATTAAGGCAACAAAAATGGTCCCTCTCGACTAAAGTTTTCCTGACAGGGATTTGATTACCAATTAACAAATTAAAGAATTATGACTCGGACACAAAAAGTTAATAGAAAATCAATGAGAGTCATTATTAAATAAAGCTGGCTGCTGTGTAAAAACCGGCAGTTCGGCGCATATCTTGGCCTGCACGTGACAAGACCCCCTTACCTAAAGAATCTTCCCTTCTCCGCTTCTAAATCTGACATTTTGCTAATTAGTTCTCTCTTTAAGGAAGTTTTTTGCCTTTTTGTTTTCGGATCGTTTTAATTAAAGAAAACAACAGGCCTATTGGAGTGTTTAAGAGCCCCGGGCTACACCTAGAGCTCGGCTTGCAAATGCAACAGTCTGCGAGTCCGAACGGGAACGGAAAAGAACACACGCACAACACCTTTCCTCCACCCTCCTCTTTCTGTTGGAAAATTTTTCCAATGTATCAGTTCGTTAGCATTCGATAACACCCCTTTTTTCCCGGTTTAATTTCTAGAAAAGTTCATCCACTTATTATGGCCTTGTTCATAAGTGCTGCTTTTGACGCTTAAGCCTTTAGATTTCTTTCCCAGAAACAAAACGCCTTTTTTTTTCCACCGAAAGCTCCCCCTCCCCCCTCTTTCAGTGTTTAATTAAATAGCGCCTTTTATACAATTAATGACTTTGAGAAAATATCTCGCATACTTAAAAGAGAAACGCGTAGAAAAAAATGTTTTTATACAACTTAATCCATCGTGAAAAGAAAGTATTCTTTCTTGTAAAAATGGCGCGATTTGAAGTATCTGCTTTTTTCCTTCTATCTTACAACGGTTTTGTCAGAAATTTTATTCGTTCTTCTGCGCCGTTAGCTTGTAGTATCTTTCTTTTTGCCTCCATAAATCTATTAGTGAATTGTTTGGAAATTAGCCGAGCTTTATAAAATTGCAAATATGTTTCAGAAAAAGGGAAGCCAGATTATCGCTATTATAAGAATTTTCTTTAAAACACAACAAAGAAGATTTAATGTTCTTTCTGTAGCAACGCTCTTACAGCATATATAATCCTGAATCCTGTGAGGCGGAGGATTTCTTTAACCCTAATGCTTGTTTGAAAGAGTATACAATTATGTCTTTTTTATCTAATAAAAATAAACCCTTGAATGCTAAGAAACTTAGTGCAGTTGATGTTTTATAGAAAATGATTTTTAAAACGAACAATTTTCTCGTTTTTATAAATTTCGTTTTCAGTAATAATAAACCCGCTTAATAATAATAAATAAATAAATTGCTTTTTCACTTGCTCATATTTCCGAAATAGCTTCCAATTTGTACTTAAGCTTTTTTTTTCTTCAAAAAGTGAACACGGAAAAAATAATCTCAATACCATAAAAGCAAAGGTTAGATTTCAAAGTCGTAAAATCGCGTTGACTCTGTTTTGCAGTTTATTTTAAAACCCATTATTTTCACATTTTAAAAAAGCTTAACTTACTGTCAGAAAATAATTATAAGGAAACATGTTCGAAGTAAAAATTCTACTCACAACGTAAATAAAATCAAACTTTAGTTTTAAATACAAAGGCAATATATTTTTGAAAGAATAAAACTAATTTAAAAGCAAGTAAAATATTTTTTTCGGAAATTACTAAACATTATACACTGCAAGATGTTGTACTGTAAAATTAACAGTCCCTAATAGTTGTAATCAGGGCTGCGGAGTCTGAGTCGGAGTCGGGCTGCTTTTGGAGTAAAGCAGTTGGAATCGAGAGTTGAGAAAGATTCAAAATTCCAAAAGTTGCAGTCGGTCATTTTTCCTTCAAGTTCACAACTCTGCCAGTGTATGCGAAGTCGGAGTCAGAGTTGGAGTTGGATTGATTTTGGTGTAAAGCAGTCGAAGTCGGAGTCAGAGTCGAGTGCTATAAAATTGGAGTCGGTCATTTTCCCTCCAACTCCGCAGCCCTGGTTTAGTAACAGATTCTACTGTAATTTTTACTACTTGCGTTATATACACTAAAAAATCATTAAAGCCTGCATGCAGGTAAGCTTAAAAATGCCTAAAATATGCATTAAAATGGGAAAATATTCGTTTTTTTTTTTTTTTTTCACTGACGTTGAGAAAAGCTGTAATATTTGAATAATATAAATGATTGACGTTTCTATTTTTGCATTACGTTATTGAGACGACAAAATATGTATTGAAACAGCTACTCACACTGAAAATGACATTCTCAGTAATTACTGTTATTCTTGGAAATAGTTTTTATTTTCTCTCTGGTGGCTACAAGGGAAAATCTTCATTTCTACGGAATGGCTTTTCATGATTGGGTTGCAGATAATTTGTTCTTTGTAAAACACAAGACATTTGCTTTTCATCCTTCTCTACAGCTTTTTTTAAATCTTTTTTTTTTTTCGAATCTATACGTACGTGAAAAGCAGTTGTAACATGCATCCATTTTTAAAATATACCGGTTTTATGCATTTATATGGACTAACGTCAAAAGAAGCAAAATATGCAATTGCATACGCACATATGTATTTTCATGTTATCCTAGATCAAGTACATAAACATTTTTCAAAGCCTTTTACAACTTTTATTGTAGCAAATATTTTTAATTATCTTTTAAAAACGATCAAGGTTTTACAAAAGAGAAATACGAGGTAGTTACAATTTGTGAATCAGGGTTGTTTTTATTTTTTTCAAACTTCTGATTGGGAACATTTTACGTATTTCAAATTTAGTCTCAGATTTCTGCTAAATTATTTTAATTTCAGTCATTTTTTCTTTCAGTCCCTAATTCAATTTTGTATTGTTGATTTCAGAATGCTGGAAGAGAGCATCAATGAATGTTTAGTGAAATCGAATCAATCACAAAAGTTTTTATCAAGCATTCTTCTTCGAAAACATTTTACAATTAATACCGTTGCAAGTAATTTTAAATATCTTTTTAAAACGATAAATGTTTTACAATAATAAAGTAGTTAATTACAACTCTTCGAATCGAGAATTGTTTCAAGGCGATTCTCGAAAAAATGTCCCGTGCGTAACGCTAAGTTTTTTTACTTTATTCAAATAACTATTAATTAAATATGGGATTAACTGTTATGCTTTGATAGTATATTAAAGCATGTATTATTCCCCAACAGCATTATTTTTGAAGGCTTTGGTTAGCTGGAGAAAATAAAAACTTAGGGTTACGCACGGGACATTTTTTCGAGAATCACCCTTCTGAACTTTTGGTTAACTTCTAATAGTTAGTTAACTTCTGATGTTTAAAATATTTGAAATTTTTTATCATAATTCATCATAAATGACATAATTCAAAAGAAGAAAAGGACCAGTTGAGGAAGTGAGAAGCAAAGGGATGAAAGTAGACATTTTCTATTTTTGAGTGAAACGCGTTAAAAGATAAGGTCCTAGGTAGGTTTTCACTGAAAAGTTTTCTAAATAATTCTGCATGGCAGCACCTACCAGGATTACTAGTACTACCTCTTGCCCCTAGATAGAGGAGAGGTTCACCTACAATTTGTGCTGGTTATCTCCAAATTTTCAATTTTGCCACCTACATCCCTTTGCTTCTCATTGCCTCAATTGTGCTAAACTAAGAAAATTCCGAAATGTCGCAGATTAGTTTCAGGAAACGTTGTAGGATTTCAAAGGTTCTCTACCTACGTTTAATGACGCACAAAACAACGCAAAACGTTCAGAGAATTTTCGCATCTATCCAGGATTTATCCCGTGTTAGCCTGTGTCAGAAAAGCTACCTACTACGTCATTGTAGTGTACGTATTATTAATAATATTTTATTTTATAATCTAACAAAATATATTTCAAAAACCGTAAAATAATGCTTTACAAATTACATTAAACATTAAAGTAAAGTAACCTCAAAATGAGTTTTAGGCAGGTATATGCATTGATTGAACTAGGTGTTGGGCAACAGTGTTATTTAAAACACCCAATAAAAATATTATCAGGCTTTTAGGGTAAATTAAATTCTTTTAGATGCAATGAAAAGTAATGCATGAGCTTCAAAACTATACACAAGTTAATTACTTCAGAAATAGTAGTTAATAATTCCTAATGAACCGTAAAATTGTTTTCGTTAATTTGAGATCGTGAACTAAGTAGCAGTGAAGAGCAATTTCAGTCGTAAAAATTAAGGAAACTCAGTTCTTTATAACTTTTGATTCTTTTTGATGTCTATTACGGTACATTTTAATACCGTTTTCTAAATGATTGTTTAACATAAACTTAAAAAAAATTAGTTGTAGAGTTGACGATAAAATTGAAATATGCATCACATCTAAATAAATAAATTGCAGCTAATTAATTCATTCAAAACTTCAAGAGCAAAAATAATTAATTAATTCCACATCATGATTAAATTGTTTCCATCAATTCAGAACAAAAGTAACGCAAAAATGCTCAGCCATATAAATTAAAACATGAATTCTTTAGCTTTATTTCTCTCTTTGAAGACATCAACATTTTCATTTTAAAGTTATCATTCAATATTATCTTTCCAAAAGTAAACTTAAAGGGGTGAAAACAATTGAAAAAGCACACGAAACAAAAGCCAAAGTCATTTCAGATAATGACTCTTAATGAAGAGAAAACACCCAATGCGAGAATTTTTCAACTTTGAAAGAATGACATTTTTCGATCGGAAGCACACTTCTAAAACTTGTGTAAAGAGACAATTTCAGTACCAATATTCACTTTTTATTGTTTGATCTTGCTTGAAAAGGTATTTGAAAAGGGTAAAAAAAAGTGTTTCCAGATTTTTCCTTTCAAAAGTGAAAAGGGAAAACCTTATCTGCTTTGCATTCTCTCTGCTGGATTTTCGAAAAGAGTGGATGCCCTATCAGACTTGTGCATCTGTTTCTATGAATACGCTTCTTCTCGATTCTTCTGTAATTATGAGGGATGCGGAAAACGCTCGATTAACACGCTCGAGATCCCCTTAGTTGCCCCCTTTTCCACTAATGACAGATTCTTCTGCAGATTCGATTCCGTTGTTGTTGCTATTCCACCCTCAGACTACTATTGCCCCTTTAGCTTCTTTGAACACACAGTGTGAGTGACGGGAAGTCGAATGATCCGATTGTGACTTTCAAAGAAATCATATTAGGGATTGTGTATTGGTCTCATTTTGTGAGGCTGTAGGTAGAAAACTTTTCCCGATATATATCATTTCATGGGAATGGGAGCAAAACGTAAATCTAATAAGTATAAAGCCATTTTCCTTTTATACTTTTCTACTGCTATATTCATTTGGGTCATTCCACGAAAAAGTCAACTCTTTGTCTCCACGTGACGGTTCAAGCATTTCATTAAAAAGTAAATATTTTAAGGGTGGCCGCTACACATTTTGAAAAAAAAAATATTTAACGGTTTATAGATTGAAATTTTTTACACTGATTTACCATCTATTTCATAAGCAAAATCATGACAAAAATATTTCGAATTTTTTTTAATTTAAAGTTAATGTGCTTTTTAAAAAAATGCGGTTCCTTTAAAACGTTAAAACCCAAAATATTCTTGGTAAATTTTTTAAAAAATCAGAATTTAGGCACAAATATATAAGCTTTATTTTTTATTCGGCGATTTAAAAAACATTGATCTCTTTATATTAAAGAAAAGTAAGGTCAAGGAAAATTGTGAAAGGAGTCTGTGGCGGGACTGAGTCGAGGAGACCCCAAAGCACCTACAGCCTTTAAACTTTGTACAAAATTACTTCGAGTACCGGTGGTTTGCACCTGGGTTTTTATTTTTTTTAATTTAAATTATTATTATTATTATTATTTTGTTTGTAATTAATTTTTTTAGCTCAAATTTTTGCCTAAATTGCCTATTATTGCCTATTAAAGGGGTGAAAAATTACTTGGACAAATTAGTGTTATATATCGTTGGAAAGGGTAGAATTTTCCGCGCTCTACGTAACTTGTTTCAATGCTATAACTTAAATAAGGCGAGAGTAATTTGCGTTTTCAGCTCTAACTTTTTTAGTTAGAGCTGCTGAAAATTAGGCACTACTTTCTTCATTAAATTTGTCAGTAAAATGCAGTAATCTGCAATTTGTGCTTTTTTGACGTTGTTTTTTCTTACTTTACTGTTCAGCACAAAGGTATTTATTTATCTTCGTTTATGTGTTTATTTTATCAAATAATTTAAAATTCTAGAAGTTTCATGTCCTATGCTACTTAATAAATCTCACCTTTTTGGCTCTTCTTTCCATTATTTAACAATCTTTTGGGACAGTATAAGGCTGTTGTGTCAAAACCCCAATCAAACCAACCAACCATCTGTAATAGCTTTTGATTCACTTTAGATAGTGAGAATGGCTCATCTTACCAGACTAATAATTCATTAACTGATAGCTTACTTTTCTTGATAAATAATATTTCTAGGAAAAAAAGAAAATCAAAACTCAAAAAATAATGTGTGGGAGGGATTGAACTGACCATAATCCCATCAATGGCGTATGCTTTGGTATTTTGTAAAAACATCTTTACTTATTATCCTGATACTATAGTTGTCTGTTTCCTTTTGAAGAATTAGGACTTATGGGAACGTAAATGATTGACTCGTGAACCCTGACGGATTTGTTTCTGGAATCATATACAAATGCATTTTATAATTTGTTAAAAAATTTTTGGTTTATGGTATTACTACTTTTAAGTGAACCTTACAACGGTATTAATTAACTTTACCATTTTGTTTTTATCTCTTATTGTTACTAAACTAAATTTTCAATTCATTAGAATCATAGTATAAAGGGACGCAGTTTTTTTTAAATGCAAAAGAATTTTGAAAGCTACAAATCCAAACTATATTTTAGATGAAAAAATAGTGCATGCATTCAACTTTATATTTCATTCTTATTCATATCATGAGGTTTATTTTAACCATCTGTCCTGTTTGTACAAATTTTAGCATTCTTTGAAATATGTTTGCAGAAATAAAGATGCATGAAATTGGAATGTAGCTCAAAGAATGAAATGTCACGTTTATAACCAACAGTGAATTAATGAAATTATTCTGAAGTAAAGATTTGCGTTTATAAGTTTTATATTATGTCAACAAATCATAACTAAACGAAAAGATGCTTTAATTTCAAGCATTTATATGAAATTTTTAAATTCAAATAACTATAACTAAATTACCGATTTTATAAATCTTCAGTAAAAAAAACGTACCACAATGGTGTTGTTTCCAACAGTCAAAAGTACTACTTTCAGTCAATGAAATTGATAGAATATGAAAAGAAAATAACATGGACCAAGAAAATTCTTTCATTTTCCCAACAGTTATTTTTTAATTATTTTTTTTAAATGTGCGATTTTTCAAACAAGACGTGGTCTTGATGACGTCACAAATGATGCACTTTGGCGTATCTTCCTACCGTGTTTCCACGTTATAATAATCAAGAAACGAATTAAATATTGCGCACTACGCTTGCTATTAACTATATCGTTGCCAATACACGTGAGTAAAGATGTGAATTAAATATTTTGCTCTGTGAATGGCATTTCATCATTCGTAATGTCATCGGCAAAAGAAACAATGAAAGCACACCGAGTAAAGTAATTTTTTAAAAAGATTAAACTTAAAAAAATTGTTTAAAAAATGGTCAGATCCTATGTTTTTAAGCATGCTCTTTCAGAAAAAAAAAACTTTTAAAATTTTGAAAACGACACCATTACACAAAGTAGCAGGAGATACTATGATTGTATTTCTTTTTTGTTTTTTTAATGATACTCAGTGTTTTACTCAAAAAAAGGATGAAATATTTGGAAATACTGTCTTAGAAATTTTAGAATTATCCGTCAGTATTTCCAAAAAACTCCAATTGTTTTCTTATCCTTGCTCTAAAAAGAAAAACGCAAAAATATTAGTTGACAAAACATTTGCATTTCCAATAAACTGTAGGAGGTGCTGTAAACTAACGGCGAAGTAAAACAAACAAATGCTGCCACTCGAAACCAGCTTTTAAGCTTAGTGAACGACGGTATTTTTTCCTCATGTGTATGGAGGAGATGGTCCTTTTGGCTCTTTTGAAATTACACTACACCAGAAACTGTCTGAAGCGTATATTCTGCCACAAAGGCAAAAAGTGTTACGGAATGTTTTACTTCTTTCGGTAGTTTCTCAAATCACCGCAAGGTAGCGTATTCAAGGTCTAGAATTGTGAATAGTCTTAAAATAACGTAAGCAAAATTCGACATTTGTGGCAGTGAGAAGCAAGGGTATGTAAGTGTCAAAATCAAAAATTTGATGATAACGAGTGCAAATGGTAGGTGAGTCTCTTCTCTGTCTTGGGGCAAGAGATAGTATTAGTAGCCCAAGTATGTGCTGTTGTACAGCATGATTTAGAAAACCGTTCAATGGAAGACTACCTAGGCTCGAAACTTTAAACTCGTTTTACTCAAACTTTGAAAAAGTCCTCTTACATCTTTTTGCTTCTTACTGCCTCATATGATAAAAAAATTGCAGAAGCAAAATAATTTTTTTTTTTTTTTTTACTAATAATAAAGCTGAAAGTCTCTCTGTCTGGATCTCTGTCTGTCAGGATCTCTCACTGTCCAGATCTCAGTTTGTCAGGATCTCTGTGACGCGCGTAGCGCCTAGACTGTTTGACCGATTTTCATGAAATTTGGCACAGAATTAGTTTGTAGCATGAGGGTGTGCACCTCGAAGCGATTTTTCGAAAATTCGATGTGATTATTTTTCTATTCCAATTTTAAAAACAAAATTATCATAAGATGGACGAGTAAATTACGAAATTATCATAACGTGGAACCGTAACATGGGCAGAAGCCAATTGGCGAGATACAAAATTATCATAACTTGGAACCGTAACATGGGTACAAGCAAATTGGCGAGAAAATTCACTATACATTATTTGTAAATATACAGGCGAACCAAAAGACCTTTTAATTTTTCTATTACGGGCAAAGCCGTGCGGGTACCACTAGTTTGAAATATAATTTCTCTCAGCAAGCAGACGATATTTTCCTGAACATAATACTAATCTGCTACACGCCACAGTTCCGCTAAAGCAATGAAAAATTTGTACATGATCCCCCATCTCCGCGCAAACAAATTGTAAAATCGAAACGGATTCTTCCAATTGAAATCCTCCGCCTTTTGTCCATGAATTAAGCAATAGAGGTTATGACTTGTGGCTCGCAGTTCCTCAGACAATTGAATTCCCCATCCTCCTCTTAATAGCGGGATCATTCCTCAAGAAGAATCGATATCTGAGAATCGTTTCGATTTGCCACCCCCTTCAGTAATAGCAGATGCCTACGGTCAAGAGAATCAGAAAACGAAGCAGTGTTTAAAGCGAAATGTTTGGACAGAAGAGGAGGAGGGAATGAAATATTCATTAATGCTAGAGCAGACTTGCTAATGTGTTAGCTGAGATTGGTTTCATTGTGCTACGGGATGTTTATGTAAACAAATTTATTCGTATAAAAATTAATTTAACGATACACTATCAGAATCGGAGGAAAAACTCAAAATTTTTGTTGAGGTTAATTAATGAATGAATACTTAAGGCAATTTCGTCTTCAAACAAAATCTAATATCTTCGAGAACTGCATTTCAGTACCTCAGGGCCAGACTGACGTATGTCCAAAAATTGTGTTTTTTCGTTTAATAGTGCATTGTATAAAGAATTCTATTCCGCGTCGAGCCAAGGGAATGTAATCCCCTCCCCCCCCCCCTCGCAAAAAATCGTAATAATTTGGGAGGGGGGGTCAAACATTTACCCATAAAACCTGTTTTTAAGTTATTAGTTCCGAATTGGAGAATCATATCACTGGTATCTATCGAAGATATAGATACAAAAGTTTCAGAAATTATTAAAAAGTGAATGCACCGGAAGTATTAAAGAAATTATAGTTTTTTGCTAAAAAATATGGCTTTTTTTTTGTTAAAAAAGAATTATAGAAGTTTTTTTCAACAAATAAGTAGTCAAAATGTGTTATTTATGTCATATTTAATAATTGTACAAAGTTTTATAAAAGTGCAATGAATATTGAAGAAAAACAATATTTGGGGTGTTCGCCTATCTTAACTTAATACAACGTTTTGAATGGTCAATCAGTTTATTCATAGACATTTTAAATTCGGTTTTGGGAGTATAATTTTGCTCCTGTGTCACACTACTTGAATGATAGGAGCATCATTTCATCATTGCAATTTTTGGTTCCTGACACAGAATTGTCTCCTTGATCAGTCTTCGTGTTCACCTGATCTATCACCAAGTGACTATATTCCGCTCTTGAAACTACAAACTGCAATGAAATTAGCTTTTTACAATGATGTTCCATCTATTGAAGCAACTGTGACGAACAAGTATGCTAAACAACATTCCCAAAATCTAATTTACAATGTTCATGAATAAATAGGTTGACCATACAAAAACGTTGTATTGAGTTAAATGAACCCCATTTTAAATAAATATAGGTTTTAAAATATGCTTCACCGCTTCGTTTATTCTGTCACTAAAATGTTCAGTTATATTTAGATCATAATGTGCATGCAATTATTATTATTTTTGTTGTATTGCAGAAAACGTGCATTAACCAAGTGAATGAGCCTCCCCTCCCATTCCCCTCCAAACGTTGAACAAACAGCATTTTGTAGTCATTTTCTCTTTATAAACTTCCAGAAGAAATCTACTACTACTGCCAATTCCTGTGAGAGAAAACATTTAGAATTTTATTCTTTAACACAAAATAAAAGCTATTCATTCCCGGGAGGGTGGAGGAGGGGGACGGGGGAGGTCATTTTTTCGGTCCGTTTAACAATTCAAATATTTAAGAGCAAGTTCCAGGTATGGATATACCTTCTTACAAATTCATGTGCCTTCCTTCAGAAGTTGAAGGAAGAAATACTTAACAAGCGGGTTGGCTAAAAGAGCGAGTCAAAAACTCGAAAATAAATGAATAATTTTCCCATCGTTGACAAACCGAATTCATGTGCCAATCAGGAACTTTCAAAGTCAAAGTAATTTATAATTGTTTGTAAAAAAAATGTGTGTGTGTGTGTGTGTTTTTTTTTATTTGCTCAAAAATGTTTATACCATGTTTTGTTATTTTATTAGTCTGTGCCTGGCAGTTTACAGAAAACCTTCAGATTTTGTGCGCTCCATGGGTCGCAGTCGGACTAGCTTAGTCATTATTCAACTATACTGCCATCTATATATATCTTTAATTAAATGGTCAAAAGAAATACTAGTTAACTCATAGCAGTTAATATTTTGAAGATACAACAATCGTTTAAATCTCAAGGCATGATTTAAAAAAAGTCCTATCGAAATTTTTACTACAAAATGGTGGTTTCCAATACCGCGAGCAGGTAAACGGCAGTATCTGTAGAAATGAGTTTTAAGATATTTGAACAAACGCTTTAATTAAGATATTTGAACGTTGGATTCAACACTAACATAGAGAAATAATGAAATTAGAGGTTCTTTTCGCGCTTTTTCTTCCACCGGAAACCAAGTAGGCAAGCATTTACAATAAAGCTATCGTGCAATCGATGACGGAAATGCAGAAAAAATGACAAATGAAAAATTTGCAATTTGCCTGCCCACGGTAGAATAGTTAAAGACATAAAACGAAACTCCAAATTTAAACTAGCAGCTATCAAACACTTTGTTAAATAGCTAACGATATTCATCTCTCAACTGTTGATGATTTAAATGCTTAACAAGCAAACTTTTAAGGCTTAATTTGAAAACTTAAGAAGAAAAAGACTTGACTTCAAAACACTATAACCCGTCAGTCGCAGAAAACGGACGTCCGTAAATCGAAGTTGCTCTCTCGCACCTAATGCCTGTTTCCTATCACTCGACCATTTGAATCAATGCATGACAAAAGCACAATACGTCAAAATCAACATACTTATCATGAAAAGCAATCTAGAAATGAAACCTCTCTTTCAGACCACATCCTTCCAACATAAACATATCAGCTTGGAACACACCCGTAACGAAGCAATTCACAATCAGATTCCCGTCCTTTTAAAGGACCTTTTCCAACAATTGCAGAGGCAATTATTTTCCCTAGAGTGCCGCTGCACAAGTGAAAGAATACAATTCATAAATCAGTTGGGAATGGAAAATTAACTGGAGTCTTTAACCTAAACGCCGGTGACATTAAAGCTCATTTAAATGTGTATAAATGAGATTCCATTTCAATGAAATTCATTAGAAATGGCGCCATTCATTAAATAAAATGGCCCAACATTGTTTTCTTTTCATTGGATCCGATTATAGATCTTATTGTTCCGTAAATAAGTCGATTCTGGTGACATTATATCCCTCATTATCTGGATAATATTCCAACTTCACTCTTTAAATATTGCATTAATGCGATATATATCTCCTTAATTATTGGTAATGGAACGTTAATTGGTTTTCCTTTCTATTTAGACTAATAAATGCAGTAATAAAGGAAACTAATATGAATAGTGAGTCTTGTACAGGTGGAGTTTTGCTTAAACAAATGCAGATTTGGAAGTGACTTAAAATTTGAGTTTGGCTTTTATCCAAAAAGTTGCTTTTTTTATAGATTAAATGAAAATTTTATGTAGTCTGAAATATTGCTTCAACAGAATGATGGAAGTAGCTTGTCTTCATGGATTTTTTTTTGGTAGATGAACATTAATAATTTTTAAAAATCAATCTATAGTTAGGGAAAACCTAACCTGGGATCATTGTGAAAATTACGCAGATCCTAATTATAGCATTACGAAATTTCCAGGTTATATTTGCCAAAACTCTAGTTAATTGTGGAAAATATTTTTTGTATGGATAACTGATTTTCAAAACAGCTTTGTATTAAAGTAAAAACTTCCGAAAAAATGGCTCATACATGCTTGCTTTGCAAGTTTTTCTCAACTGCACAGATTTAGAGCTGTTGAAAAAAAAACTGTCTCTATCTCTTATATATATATACACATGCAATCGGAGATACAGATATATAGCTAGGTTACAGCTTTTTCAACTAGGGGCCTTTGCCAAGAGTGAAAACATTTCTCAGGATTTTTTTAGAGGGGTGAAGCAGATGAAAACAGGGAATATTAAAATATCAATCAATTCTTTAAAAAACTAATTTGAGAAAGATAAAATAAAAGATGACAGAAAAAAAAGAAATGCATGCTATTTAGACTAATAACGTTTAAAACATATGATATTTTTTATTTAAAAGTAACAAAACATTCAAAACTAATATTTTTTAACTTTTGTTTTTCCCCTTCTTTCAAGATGCTGCCGTAAAAAAGCGTTTTCCCGATTTTGAGAGAACCAAAAAAGTCTTACTTTCTGTCTTCGAGTCATTTAGCTTACTTCTTTTTACAGCTATAATAGCTAATGGATTCTTTTTTAGTTTGTTTCCAATAACATCTACTTATGCTCCGTAAACCCTTGTCAGAATGGTAAATGACCTTTAAAAAAGTTTAACCAAAACCGCACTCTCCCTTTTAAACAATCTTCTTCAAATTATTAATCTATGCCCATAATTTCTACCAGGAAAAGTTATTACCGAGCTACAGCGTTTTACGAAATCAATTGAATTTAATGAAACAAACTTTCGCGAGCTTTGGATTCGTAATTTCTACTATCTCCTGAGCAACCAGACGGGGGTGGCAAGCGAATTCTTCTTGGTGTGGGGACGTGTCCTTTCATGATTCGATAGATCCAGTGAATCGGTTGTCAACCAAGTGTCAGTGAGCTGCGAGCATCTTATTAAAAGGGGAATATGGTGACACTTGTCAGAGTAAAGACGGAATGTTGGCAGTCTTTGCTGTTTCACGCTAATCTGATTTCAAGAAAAATTTTCAATATTAATTACAGCCCTCTCCAGGGACATTCACCAAAATAAAATTAAGAGGCAACTTTTCGGAAGATACTACTCGATACCAAATATTTTGAAACACATGCAGTTATTCAGGGAAACTGAGCCTCAGCTTTTTTAGAATACTTCCCCAGTAAAAGTCAAAGAAAGTTGAAAAAAGCATGAAAGACGGTTTAAAGCATATAAATGTCACTAAAAATAAAACAACCAAAAAAACTTAAATTAAATAATTAAATAAATTGTAGAAAAATCAAAAATTAGAAAGCAGGGTATTGAGATGGGGAAAATGTGTGTGTCGGTATGTCGGTCCGTCGGTCTGTCGATTTGTCTCTCTGTTCTCTCCTTCCCCCCAATACCTTTTGAGTAAAGAGTCAAATTTCAACAAACTCTTTTTGTTCGAAAGATCTCGGCGAGTACACCTCATTCCCATATTTCACTTTTTGATGTGAACAATTTTTGCTTCAATTTTTAACAGTTCAAAAAAAAAAAAAAAAAAACTTAACATTGGCACCTTACGGGGAAATTCAAGGCATATATAAAACCCGAATTCGGAGGCGAATTCGCTTCAAACAAATTTTATTGTAAAAGGCTCTTGATGAAGAGTATGTATAGAAATTGCTTTTTGGTTTGATTAGTTCAAAGCCTTTAACATTAGCGCCTACGGGGAAACTAAAATTTAATATAGAGCCCGAAGGAAAAGACGGATTTGCTTCAAACAAACTTTGTTGGAAATAGCTTTTGATGACCAACTCCCGACTGCGACTCCTGGAATTTTAAGCGCGTCAACTCCGACTCATGCATCGCAAAATTAGTCGGACTCCGACTCTAACTCCGTAACTTTGGCAAAAGCTTAGACAAGGAGGGAAAATGACTAACTCCCAGTCTTGGAAATTTATAGTTTTCAACTCCAACTTCGACTCCTTTATCCCAAAATAAGTCCGACTCTGACTCCTCAAGCATTGGCAGAGTTATGGCCTTTGAGGGAAAATGACCTACCCCAACTCCGAGTCTTTGAATTTAATACAATCGACTCTCAACTCTGACTCCTAAACCCCAAAAGCAAATCAATTCCGACTCTGACTCCACTGTCCTAGTGGTTATTGTGAAATAATTATTGTTTACGTGATTTTTTATTTATTTTCACACCAAAGTTTTACTTTATGTATTCTGTTTTTGGCAGCGGATAATGAAGTTACACTCCGAGTACTAAGAAAGAAACTAATAAAAAGGCAGAACTTCGAGAAAATTACTTGATTTTAAATAAACTTTTTCTGTTCCTGAAATATTTTCCAAAAATCTTCAGTACCATGTTTTATCTTTTTATTTGAACGCATTTTGTTCTATTTGAAATAATAAAAAAATTAATATTATTGGTTATGGATAGAGACGTACCGAGTACTCGGTAACTACTCGGTACTCGGCCTACTCGGCTAATTTGCCAAGTACTCGGTACTCGACCAAACTTTGATCAGATACTCGGCCAATACCGAGTAGTTGCAAAAAATTGAATATTGTTCAAGACAGATCCTACAAATAATAAAGAAAGTGCAAGCATATAATATACTGCAATGATTTGCAATTCAAATTTAAATTTTGAGAATAATGAAGTTTGTTATGCTTTAATGGATTAAATCTTTAAATGTCCTCAAAGTTAATAAAACTTATTAAAAATGGAAAAAAAGGTAAGCATAAAAAATATGAAATTTTTATATTGCTAAATGGCTTTTTGCTGCAAACAAAAAATATTTATAAGATATATAGAAATACCTTTGCTTAAAACGTAAAAGCACAAATGTTCAGGTACACTGCAGACACGTGTTTTGGCGTTACAAGGAATGCTTTTTTTCAATGCACAAAATGTGAGCTAATGGATTTAAAGACATCCGATAAAAGTTGGATTTTTTTTTTTTTTTTTTGTCGGATGTCTTTACATTCATTAGCTTACATTTAATCCACTGAAAAAGACGTTCCTTGTAACGCAGAAACACGTGTCTGCAATGTTCCTGCACATTTGTGCTTTTAACCTTTTTTTCTATAATAGATTAATATAATTTGTTTTATTTCCAACTTGATCAATCAAACCTTTTATTTACTTGTTTATTTTAAATTTTAATGTTTTTGTAAAATTTTTGACACTTACAAAATTGTTTAAATAAGTCGCAATTAAATTTTATCTGGAATTTTGTTTTAAAAACTATTATATGGTATAATGAGGAGGTCTATATTACTATTTCAACGAGTTCAAAATTCATCATGTGTGTGTCAGTGAATCTTCTAAAACTTGGTACTCGGTAACTCCGTACTCGGCTCGTTCGAGTAGTGAAAGGCCGAGTACTCGGTACTCTGCTACTCGGCCAAAGTGCTACTCGGTACGTCTCTAGTTATGGAACTATGAGTAAATTTTATAGTTTTTAACTAAGTAGGAGAATTTGCTGCGGACAAATAATGTTAGATAAGACATTTGATGTAAAACTGTTTTTACATAATATTTTCAAGAGGAGCTTTTTTATTTCTTCTTTTCTTTTCGTTTCTTTCTTTTTTTTTTTGAACGGTTTAAAAAGAAAAAAAGAACTTTAGAACATCTGAGCAAAACTAAAAACGCTTAATCCAAAAATTACATAGCTTATCGAATATAACAACCAAAAGTCAGAGAAAAAGAAATATAAATGCGGAAAAATTGAGCATTCCATACTTTTTGTTTTATGAAACTGTAAAAAGTTATGAAAAAAAACATAATAAAGAGATAACCGAGTCAAAGGATAGGCATATCGAATTTCCACTTAATTGAGTTTCTTAAGTTTTTGTTGGCGTTAGATTCTGAATCGACTATATGGCGTCGCGATTGCAACGTTTTACTTTATTATTATTATTATTATTATTATTATTATTATTATTATTATTATTATTATTATTATATATTATTATTATATATTATTATTATATATTATTATTATATATTATTATTATTATTATTGTTATTTTATTATTACTATTATTATCTATTTTATTGTTTTTAATTATTATTATTGTAATTATAACTATCGGCTTTGAATCATAAGCTTCTGTTCATCTGAAAATATTTTCAAACGAATGGTTTATCTTCACTCCCATTACCAATACTTCAGACCTTTTCGCCCCTCATCAATGCGATAGAACACGACTGTCATTCGCCCACGACCTGTTTCTAACTGATGCATTTAACGACAGTGAAAACTCCAACTTCAAACAAAATAAAAAAACAGGAAAACCGTTCTGCGTTTTATGAGGGCTTCCGCATGTTCGCATTAATCTTGAGATATTGGCGGATAGGAAACATTTTACGAGGTATTACGCCAAAAAATGGGACTATCCCCAGTTTTGTTTTTTACTTTGTTTGAAGAATTGACTTCGACATATTAAAAAGATTCTCTCTCTCCTTCGTCCCCGCAGAGCAGTAATATGAAAGCATTTATTGGAAGAACAAAAAGCTTATGGACTAGGTACGATGAAAATCTGTGCCGCTTTTATGGGCGGTGACGTTTTATTTCTAGAATCTAATCTTTCAAGTTTTGTAATTTTGAAGCTTCGAATATAAATGGCAGGGTCAAGTTTTCGGATTGTTAGAAATTGTATTTTTCTTTCTCGAATGCAACATGATGTATCTTTGAACGATATCTCATGTTCTGTTTCGAAATGCTGTTGAAAAATTGTTTTATTAAATTCTTTTGTGGAAAATCAGAACGTGATGTATAGCGATTTGATGCTATATTACTTCAATTGTGGTACTGAGAAGCAAAGGAATGTAAGTGGATTTTTTATAGTTTTAAGTAAAATTCGCGCGAAATTCAAATCGTAAGTAGGCTTACAATGATTTTTTTCTAAATTATGCTGTATAGCAGCACCTATCAATGCTGTTAGAACCATATCTTACCCTAAAACAGAACAGAGTTTCTTCTATTGATTTTACTACTGCTCCCTAAATTTTTAATTTTGCCCTATCACTTCTTTGTTTCTAATGGCTTCAAAGTAAGCTTTTTGGGGGAAAGAAAGATTCACTAATGATTGCGTGTGGTTGTTTTCTTAGGCTTTCATTGATTTTTTTTTCTAACTTAAGCTGTATTGCAAGAAAAAAAAAACTAATTTGAATTCTGAAATTTTGAATTCAAATTATGTTTTTCGCAATCACGCGTTTCAGCAGGACCCTACTCATTGGAGTTATTGTTTCTAGAAACGGCTTCGGTCCCCTCAAGCCAGCCCCTCTTCCTAAGTGGTTACTTGTGTATAGTTGTGTGTGTGTGTGCAGTCGTGTATGTGTGCAGGCGTGTGTGTGTAGTCTTGCGTGCGTAATGTGGGCCAGTCTTGCGTGTGTGCGTAGACCTGCGTGTACGCACACAGGCGTGTGTACGTGTGTAAAGGCGGGTGTGTGTGTGTGTGTGCAGTCGTGTGTGTGTGCAGGCGTGTGTGTGTAGGCTTGCGTGCGTAATGTTTGCCAGTCTTGCGTGTGTGCGTAGACCTGCGTGTATGCACACAGGCGTGTGTACGTGTGTAAAGGCGCGCGCTTGTGTGTGAGTGCGTATGAGCGCGTTTGTGTGTTAGTCATGCACGCCACTGGATTCCAGGGGACAGTGGTCAGAACCAGAGGAGGCACGCCCGCAGAGGCCGACGTGTGGCGGTGCTGCTGAGGCCCCTGGTCCAAACTGAAAAAGGAACCACAACATCAAGGACGGTCAAATAAAAACAATTCGCAATCGTGATTGCTCAAAAAAAAAAAGGCCTTACTATTATGTCTTGCCCCAAAGCAGATGAGAGTCTCTTCTATTATTTTTACTAGTCCTCTCCAAATTTTTAGTTTTGACCCTGTCACTTCTTTGTTTTTAAGGGCTTCAGTAAAAAAATATAAGCTTTGAGGGAAATGCAAACTTTGCAAAGCATAGAAAAAGATTCACTGAAGATTGTGTCAGGCCGTATTGCTGTAGAGTAATGTTTCGAAGCGAAATCCTACAGGCTCCAATGAGATAATTGGATCATAGAAAAAAAGCCCAAACTTTTGCATTAAGAAAAAACTCATCTTTTCCTGATCTCGTACTTAGATATTTCCCAATTACATGACCCAATTTTGAAAATGTTTCAGTCAAAAAATATTTCTTGAGACATTTTTTTTCTAACAAATTCATTTCTCTCTCGATAAATATTTTTGCTACGTTTTAAAACTCCTATCACAGCTTACTTCTTTAATTTTTAGCGATTAAAATTTACTTTAAAATAAAAAAATATTTTTCTCATCAATTGTAAATAACATGTCTTGTTGGAAATTTGTCGTATGAACTTCTAAATTGCATTCTGTTGTTGATGTAGCAATCCTCCAAAGTCTGACGAAGTCCAAAGTATGATCCAAAGGTTGTTGACTCAAAGAAAGTCCAACACAAGAGGATGATTAGAATAAAGTTCTTTCTTAGACACTAGGGTAGAAGGATTTTTTTTCAATGAATTTTCTAAATTTTATGTTTTAACTTAGGAAATTTTAGACATTGAGTTTTTATGAAGCAGTTAATGGAGTCAAAATTGGCATAGTCAGTTGTTGCTCAGTTTGTGTTTTTGACCTATAAAAAAACATCTTTGAGTCCAAGTCGGTTGCGTAAACCCGGACGCAGGGCACGTTTACACATATTTATTTTGACACCAAAGGTGGGTTCTGTTAGTGTTTTGAACATTATGTCTCACCATCGCTAAATTAAAGCAAATTTATTACAGACTGAATAGTGTATAAAGTAAAAACTGCGAACGGGTATGAAGACAGCACTACATGATTGTCAGCTATAAGATACGAATTTGTAACTCAATTATGAATTAAAGGGTGATTTTCAAAACTAAATACCCTGAAAATACTGAAAAGTTTTGAGACAGTTCGGAGCAAAAAAAGCGTCAGGGCACGTTTAGAAGTAAGACACAGAAAGAATGTGCGTAAAGGTGCTCAGACGGCAACGCGTAAACTTGCCCCGTCGTCAAGTTTGGATTTATTTTTATCGTGCAAAAGAATTTAATAACATTTCAGTTCATACAAATACAATTCGCAAAATAGAATTCTGCTAACTTTTATACATTTGTTCTTTCTTAATGAAGTATTATTTGTTCACAATAAGCTTCAAAACGTTCAACTCAAATTTACTCGACTTGGTAGAAAACAGATTATTCTTTCTGCATGCTAGACCGAAGCTCGACTGATAATCAAAAAATTGTGAGGATATTTGCTAAGGAGCAGCATCAATATGTTATGACTGTTGACTCTACAGTTGTAGCTCGTTTTGAAAAAAGCCCTGCTCTGCCCTACCGTACAGTCAAGGTTATGATCAGCAGCAGCCTGATTACTTTGCCACTTGGTGCAAATGGTGTAGTTCTTTCATTCGCTAAACGTGAGGCACTAGATATGTCTTACTTAAAATCGCGAGACAGGTCAGTTTATGGGAGCTTCTGTCACATAAAAATTTTGTCATTTTCTAATAGTCAATTTCAAAAACTTGATTAATATTCCATTTAATTTAATTAATATGAATTAGATGCTGTTGAACCAGTTTCGGGTCAACTGATAAACCATAGTTTAATATAATCGAGTGCTAAATTTGTTATCATATAATACTAAAAGTTACAATTATTTTTAAAAAAATTTCAAATCATTAACTAAAATAGTTTTTTGATCTAAAAAACAAAATGAAATATTTCTAATATAAAATTTTTGTAACTTGTTGATAAAAACAAAAATAAATAACTTTCAACATAAAAATAAGGAATGGATCTTTATTTCCTTTTCATTCATTACAAGCTCCGATTTCGCACTTCAAGAGGTTTGTTCTAAAAATAAGTTCGTTGAATTGATAAAACAGAATTTATTTCAATTGAATGCTAAAATTTTAAACACGTATGTAATGCATTAAAGGACAATTGTTCATTTTTTTTCTAAATCTTTAATTTAATTGATTTGTATTTTTACAAATTTATTTATTAACACGTATAACGCAATTAAATTTTCAAAATGTTAAAATTTTCATAATTCATTGATGTAAACAAAATGAATAATTTTGAACACAAAAATGGGGATGTAATCTTACTTAACGTTTCATAAATTAATTCATTACGAGCTCCAATTTCACACTTCAAGAGCTTCGCTCCAAAAATAAGTTCATTGAATTGATGAAACAGAATTTAATTCAATTGAATGCTTAAGTTTTAAATACACTTATGACAATTTCTTTTCTAGCTTTTTAGTTTAAATGATTTTTGCTGTAATTTATTTATTTTTTAATCCATACAACGCAATTAAATATTCATAATTTGAAGTTTTTATTACGCGTTGATAAACACAAAGTAAATAATTTTGAACATAAAAATTAGGATAGAATATTTATCTATTCAAAATAAATTAATTCATTACAAGCTCCAATTTCACACTTCAGGAGTTTTACTCCAAAAATAAGAGGTGCCGCTACTAACTAAATATATTTCAAATAAAGCAGTAAGGGCCCGTCTTTCGAACGCAAATGAAATTCGTTTTCATATTCGAGAACTATTCTTTCCACTCCATTCACTTCGAATTCATTTCGTAAACATTTCCCACCCTCTAACGTTCGATTTTCTACCTCCAGGATAGGTGCAGGAGCGTAAAACAAATAACGCTAACTTTTCCATTTCGAGTGGAAGAAAATCCACTCCGAATTGCGCGCTTTCGACGGCCCGTGAAACGTTCGAATTCCACCACCACCCCTTCACCTCTCTTTTGGAACAACTTTCGAAATTAATTTCCTTTCTGAATGGTTTTCAAAATGTTTATTTAATTGCCAGTATTCGGAAGTCAATTGAAAAAAAAAGAACAGTTTCGCTTTTTTTCTCTCCCGAAAATAGAATAAAAGAACGAATGGAATACGAGGAGAAAACGAGAAAAGAACAATAATGAAAAGATCCTGAGGCATGAAATGAAATTATGACTAATTTTCGCGAATGATTTTCTTCTCTTCTGGGTGTTTAATGAGGGTAAAGGAGGGGGAGTTTCTTTTTTGTTCGAAATTAAACCTGTTGAATGCGTTCCCATTGTTTGCTTTTAAATAAGGATCAATTACGTTTGTTTTAACGGATATATTAATTTTTTCATTACTCTTAAACAGAGAAAAAGGAAGTTTAAAAACACAGAGAAAATTATTTCTTTTTAATACAGAAAGAAGGGTATTTTTAATGTAGTAGATATATGTATGTTTAACAATAATTGATTTTCCTTATACATTTAATAAAATTTAAAACAATAAATTTAATCAGAAAGAATGCACAATTTTGAAATTGTATTCAAGTATTTATATTATTAGAGGAGTATATTTTTTCAAAAACATTACAGCTAAAAGTAAATAAGCGTTTTTGTAAGCGTTTTTTAAGAGAAGCTTTTTTTAACAATGTTTTAATGCTGTAAACCAAGTATTATCTTGTAATTACAGTGAAAACTTCAAGGAAGTAGCTAAATGTTATTTGTATTGATTTAAATATAATAATAAGTTAGGATGATTTGATTTATTACTATACTGCTGACTTGTTTCCTTACTATATTGTAACTTAGGTAAATATCTTATGAAAATAATTAAAATTTCAGATTTATAATGGAGAGATATATATAGCTGTGTGTTGTTGTCGTGTCATACTTAACAATTACTGTGAAGATGTGAGGTGCCATTGTTTCGAGAGGTTTTGCTTCTTTATTCACATACTAGTGGTACCCGCATGGCTTTGCCCGTAATAGAAGAACTAAAAGGTCTTTTGGTTCGTCTGTATATTTACAAATAATGTGTGGTGAATTTTCTCGCCATTTGGCTTGTACCCATGTTACGGTTCCACGTTATGATAATTTCGTAACTCGCCAATTGGCTTGTGCCCATGTTACGGTTCCACGTTATGATAATTTCGTAATTTACTCGTCCATCTTATGATAATTTTGTTCTTAAAATTGGAATATAAAAAGAACCACATCGAATTTTCGAAAAATCGCTTGAAGGTGCACACTCCCATACTACAAACTAACTTTGTACCAAATTTCGTGAAAAACGGCCGAACGGTCTAGGCGCTATGCGCGTCAGAGAGATCCTAACAGACAGAGATCCGGACAGAGAGACTTTCAGCTTTATTATTAGTAAAGACGAGACATCACAAGAAAGATGTACAGCACAAAGAGAGAAAATAGCCTCCAGGGTTCCAGCGGCAATCGGATCTACGACCTCCGGCATTTGAAACGAAGCTTCCATTCTAGAGCTACGGAGGCCTCAAAGGTATGATATTTTATTATACCTGTAAAGCAAATATTGCAAAAAATATTTTATCTTTTTGTATGAATATGTGAAAAACGGAAGGTAATGCTCACAAAAAAAAAGCGTATTCCGAGAAATTTATTTAAATCAGAACGCATTGCGTCCATTTCAGTGAAGTAAGAAAAATCTATTTCGTTTTACCGGAAATGAAGACTTGTGAAAGGTTAGAATTCATTCAAATCAGTTTTATGGCTATCATTTCATGGTTTTGCAATACTTCATTAGTTTGTTTTCAGTTGTATGCTTATACAAGCAAGGACACTATTAGAATATGAGTGAAGCCGTAACAAATTAAAAAATTGTAAATCAAAGTTGCACTGAATCGACTGCTGTGGAATAGCGTTAGATTTTATCCTTTTTTTACGCCACTGTCTCGAACTTCTCTTCCTTCATTATACTTATTTTAGATTGTTGGTTCCTATTGCCATCTATAATATAAAATCAATTACTTTCTTAATAAAATATATGCTGAGTTATTTCATCCTCAACATGAAATGTGGTACTTCTAACAATCCGAAACACTTGAAATATATTTTCTGTTTTGCAGAAAAACCTAGCACTTTAAAAGGAACACATAAAAACAACGAATGTGTGAGCGGCTTTAAATGAACTGTGTATAAAAACAAAAAAAAAATCTTTTAAACTTGCAAACATATGTTTTGGGTGCGAGTGTAAAAACTTTTAGTATAACGCACTTTTAATTATACATTTTCGTTTATTCTGGATTGCAGCAATTTTACTAGTAATTTCTCAAGGAATTTACTGCAGGAAGTCATAAAATACAACGTTAAAATTTTCAATAAGCAGTTATGTTTGTACAAGTCTACAGTGTTTTGCAAATTTATTTATTTTCCAAACAAATATGCAATGTATTGCAAGTTTGCACTTTATCGTTTCCTTTTCAGTACAACTGTATTCGCTTATTTTTTATGCATCAAAGAATTCATTTTATTATAACCGATTAAAAAATCAGTTTTCCTTTTTTTTCTTCCTGCTAAGAGGAAGAGAAAGAAAGAGATGCAGAGAAAAAAGAAGATGTGGTTTCCGTAAATCTTTATATTACAGTTCGAAAACCTAAAATGTATTTTGATAGAAAATAAGATTTTTACACACAGAAATGTATTTTATTTATTTATTTCTCAATTAATTGATTTATTTACTAAACAAAATTCCCTCGCTTTAAAAAAAAGCGTCAGAGAATGTTACTTTACCTTCTTGAACTAGTTTTTTCAGATTATTTAACTATTGTTGGCGTTGTTTTTGACGGAGCACACGTTTTTCCGCACAATTTATAAAATATGATAACAAACTCTGTTATAAAACATTTTTCTTAGCGAAATTAAAATCGTATTTTTTTTCTCGTTATTTTTAAGCAGTTGGTAGCACTGCCCAAAAAACTCGATAACTGCGCTAAAGATATGAAGCGAAAAAAGTAATTTAATTCGGTTGCCAGAGCGCAGTTTCATCTCCTTCGAAAATTAATAGTAAAAATCCATTATTGCCCCAGTGTGAGGAAAAAGAGGGAAAAAAATCCGAATATTTCGTTTATATTAATCAATTCCGATGAAAACAAAATTATTCAGTGGAGGTAGAGAGTGCTGAAAATGAATAAATGAGCGGCCACATTTAATGAAAATCAAAAAACGTGGGGTTCAGCAGAAAGAAATTCCTTGGACATTATAAATCGAGAGAAAACTAGCTTGGAATACCACGAGAGAAAAAAAAAAACGTTTTTAAATGTCCAATATTTATAATAGACTCCACAAGAAAGAATAAAAGATGAAAACAAAAAGGAAAAAATTGAATTTTTTCTTATATTTATTGAGTGTACTTAACTGTATCCGAAACCTTTTTATCGCAGAATCATTATATATTTTTGGATGGGAAAAAATCAAGGGGGTTCTGGAGAGAGGAAAAAAAAGCGTTTTTCTAAGGGTAGGGTAGATGGAATAGGAAAAGCTATTTTCTATTGGCTAAAACGAGCTAGAGAGCACAAACGATTGTTTAAGATGCTGAACAAACATGAGTTATCCTTAATTACCAAACTGCAGCCATTAACAGAAAATTTTGTTTCGGGGAAAAACGGAAAGGGGGAAGGGGGAGGTCTGGCAAAGAGAATCCCGTTTTGGGGTATTCTAATCTCTCCTGACACCCCCTTAAAAGATTCTTGGAGCTATAAGCTAATGTGCCGCAGTCAGCTACTTGTGCGAAATCGACCGTCTTTTTGTCTTTCTATTTTTTTCCCGCCTTCGACCAGTAATTACAAAGCTAGAAGCTGGGATGGCTTTTCAGTATCGGCAAATAAGCTTAAGAGAAAGAGTGGTGTTCTTCCTCCCCCCCTCCCGCCCATTCTTTTCCGTTTTGCTGCGAGAGCAATTTGATTACTACAAATTCATTAAAGATGTCAACAAAAATTACGAACACTTGCAACCGAAACAATTAGCAAATGCACCAGATTACATCGCAAGTGCGGGGAGAGGGTGGTTTAACCCAAGGTGTGAAGGAGATGATGTTTGACATCGAAGTTACGGTTAAAGCTAAATGAAGAAGGAGACTTCCTGAGGGTGGAAAAAAGGGAAAAAGCTTTCCCTATTTCATAGGAAAATGCTTATCAACCCTTTTGTCGCTCGGGGAAAGGGGTCGTGAAGAAATAGTGACTGAAAGCAATTAGGTTTTTCTCAAGGCTGCATGTGAGATCTTTTGTTCGTGGGTATTGTATCACACTCAGCATCAGTTACTGTAGTGAAATTAGATTCGGTCGTCAAAGATATTGGGAATGGGGTAAAAAGAGGAAAGTCTTATAGAAAATCCGTTATTAAATTATTAATTTTCTCTTGTTTCTAATAAATCTGAAAGAGACGTGTACTTTAACAGCAAGATGAATGTTGTACCTGCAATTTGTTTTTAGTTAGGACTTTAGTTTGCAACCAATAAATTTGCAACTAAGTCGGAGAAAAATTTCAACTAAGTTGTGGAAACTTTTAAAGTCTTGTTCTTTACGTTCTAATAAATAGCCAAAGGACTTACAATATTTATCGAACAAATGATGAAACTGAAACTATAGTTTATTTATTTTTCCTCTTTTGGTAATTTGTGTTTGCAACTCCGCCGAATCTATTTCCCAATTACACTTCAAAATGCTTCCATACTTAATTTATATCATGGATTTAAATTAAGTTCATTCTTTAAATTCTATGGTAATAAGTAATATATCTATGCATGTTGCATAGATTAATAAATTAAATTGCTATAAAATAGCAAGAAGTTAATTTAAAGCTCTAGTTTATTATCTATATGTTTAAATATTTTTTGAACACGAATACTTCTAATATATATGTAGTATCATATTTAGATTTACTTGGTAGAATCCATCTCAATTCAACAATGGGCGTAACATGATGGACCCCCCTTTTTTTTTTGAATTTAACGTATGTTAAAATTCATAAAAAAATGAGAAATATGCGTTTTGTTTTTGTTTTGCCCAAAAAAAATTCCTGGGCCGAGATACAGGCCGCCAAAGATTACTGTCCTGTCAAGATTTATTCATCATTAGGATTTTTGTCAAAATCTTTAAAGTACATTATCTCAGAAACGGTAGAACATATTTTGTTGCGGTTTGTCTTATTTAAAAGTATATTTTTTCTTGTTGAAAAGAATATGCAACATTTCGAAGTATGTCCTTTAGTTTTTTTCCACAGTCTTTTGAAGGTTTTTTTTTTTTAATTTTTCTCAAAAATGCCAATTTAAAAAATTTTCATTTTTTTACAGTTTATTAGTACCACTGAGCACTACGTTCCTTGAAAAGAAGAGCTTCCACTTTTTCGTTTAAGAAATTTTAGAGGCATTTGAAAAAATAAAAGTTTTAAGGAACTCTTTACGTAATGGAAGACCTGAAAATTCAAAAAAAAAAAAAAAAAAATCTCAGAAAGTGGCCAGAAAACACTTTTAATTAAGTTATATAGCGAAATTTTCATTTTGAGTCTCCACATATCCGGGAGTTTTATTTTTTATGAAAACAAGAACGCAGTCTCCAGCCGATTGGCTGCATTTCCTCATGCAACCTTTCAGCGTAGCTCCAAAAGAATCGTTAAGCGCAATATGCCATCGTGTTCTCACTAAATTCAATATCCTGAATAAAATGGCGACTCAGAATGAAAACTTCGCTATATAACTTAATCAAAAGTGTTTTCTGGCCACTTTTTGTGATTTTTTGTTTTTTTTTTTGAGTTTTCAGGTCTGCCATTACGTAAAGAGTTCCTTAAAGCCCCAATTTTTTTCAAATACCTCTAAAATCTCTTAAACGAAAAAGTGGAAGCTCTCCTTCTCAGGGAACGTAGTGCTCAGTGGTACAGTAAAACTTGTAAAGTTGACCACCCTTGTAAGTTGACCACCTGCCTATGTTGACCGCTTTTATCGGGAACGGAATTAGTCCTATATTATATAATGAAGGAAAACCTCTGTAACTTGAGCACCTGTCTATCTTGACCACTAATGTACACCAAATTTGATTAGGAGTATTGTGAAAAACCCTTTGTGTAAGTTGACCACTTGGTTTATTTTTTAAAACTTAATCAAGCAAATTATTTTATTTTATTTTAATTAATTTTTTATAGCTTTCTATGAATAATTTAAATGCTTTGATGCAGGGTTGCCAACTGCTCCGCAAAAATAGCTTAACTCCGCAGCTCCGCAAAAAAGTTATCGTGCTCCGCATTTCCCGGTCGAAAGTTTTCAAGCATGACATAGTGTTTAACGCCGTTTTTCTTTTGTTCTATTTGAGATAGCCTTTTGTACTCTGTTCAATGAAAACAGGCGTCAGTAGAAAAGTACTAAGTCTTTTCTTCCACTTGCAATATTTTGTGGCAACATTGGAATTGTGCTTAAGAGTAAAGTTATTTATTTCTGGTGCAAGGGATTAAGAGATAGAACATTTTCATTTTCAACAGCCTTTATGAACTAGTAGAGTCCAGCTTGTTGCTCTTTGTGTTATAAGTTTTGAATAAAATGGCTTCAAATTAAAAACGAAAGTTAGTTGAACTTGAGGTTGATAAAAAGTATGAAATATTAAAATTAATTGAAAAGGGGGAAAGCAAGAAAAAAATTAGCTGACACATATGGAATTTTTTAAATTACAGTGCCTAATTTAGTAAAAGACAAAAATATTTGAATAACATTTTTAATTATTGTTTCAAAGTAATGTTAAACAATGAAAGTGAGTTGAATCGAAAGAGTAAATGTGAATTTGTCAAAAAACGAATACACGATGCAAGAAATGACAAAAAAAAAAAAAAAAAAAATCAGTACCACCCTTTATAAGTTGACCACCTGTCTAAGTTGACCACCAAAGTACTGCACCGCAAGTGGTCAACTTACACAGGTTTCAGTGTACTAATAAACTAAAAAAAATGAAAAATTTTAAAATTGGCTTTTTCGAAAAAAATAAAAAAAAATATTTTAAACTTTTTTTTAATCAAAAGACTGTGGAAAAAAACTAAAGCACATATTTCAAAATGTTGCATTTTTTTCAAATAAGAAAAAATATTCATTTAAATAAAACAAACCGCAACAAAATATGTTCTACCGTTCCCGCGGTAATGTATTTTAAAGATTTTGACGAAAATCCAAAGTGAGAAATTATGACAGGACCTATATCTCGGCATAAAAAAGTTTTTGGACAAAACAAAACGAAAAAAAATATATTTCTCATTTCTTTTATGAATTTTAACATACGTTAAATTCAAAAAAATCGGAGACCATCATGTTACGCCCCTTGTTGAATTGAGATGGATTCTACCACTTGCTCTTTTAAGCTGATTACTTTTTTCAGAAACGGGGGGGGGTGGGGTGAACCACGAATATTCAACTTAACTGCCTTCTAATTGTTAAGATTCTGTAACAGTGAAATTTTCTCCAAAAACTCAGTCAAGAGTTAAGCATAAATATTCATTGTTGTGAGTTGTACTATGAATCCAATATTGTTGAAACAGATGAAGATTTTCACTCTTATTTTTTAATGTAACGTAGACAGATATAGCTCGAAAAATGCAGCAAATATAGAGAGATAATAGATAGAAAAATATAGATCTAAATAGGTATATATATATGTATGCAGGTATAGGTATAGATATCGATAGATAGATATACAGATAATGTTGATATGCAGAGGTGTGAAAATTATTAAAATAATTGTGAAATTTATAGTAAATCCTTGTTATATCAAAGAAATATTACTTTATTTCAAAAATGCAGATACAATTTTCTTGATTGGGCATTCTCTTACATTTTAATAAAGATTCTATCCATCATGGCATTCCATTTATAAGTTTTTGGGAATTAATTTGTATTTCCTCGTCATGGTGCCAAATTTGAATGAGTCCTTCTGTGAGACAATTCTTGTTTGTGAAGTTCTATTTCTTTAATTTTTTCTTTACAATAGTTCAAATATTCCCTATTGGGCTCATGTTTGGACTGTTTCCATGCTGTGGAAGTGTTTTTACATTTTTCTTCTTTTCAAAATTTTGGTCACAGATCTTCAAGACACAGAACTCCATCATGCATGAATATGAAGTCTCCATTTGGAAACCAAACATTTAACTATACAACCTTTGTTCAAGCACTTTTTCATGCTGATATTCGGTCCTCTTCTACAATGCTTAAACATCCAGCATCCCGAGTTTAAATTACGCTCCAATGCATAACTTGGGTGGTGTGTTTAACCGTTTGTATAATGCGACTCGGGAAAATATTTTAGTGGTACTTTTCCCGACATACTGACTGCTCTCTTTTGGTAGCAGTCAAAAGATAGCAGTCAGTTATCAAGCATCGATTTATCAGAAAACTATACCTAAGAGGTTGAAAGTACCTTAGTACATGTAATTTGTTGGGAAATATTCTCATTAAGAAAGTTTATCCACATTTATAAACAGTTCCGAATCTTTAGTCAGTATGCAATAAATTTAATTTTAGGAAAAAGACTTAGGAAAAAGAACAACATGAATTTAAATGAACAATTAAAGGAAAATTAATATTTCTCACCTTGGTCCAATTGCTGGTAAATAGTTTATGCACAATGTTTTGCCCAAGAAAGTCTCTTTGTCAGAGCAAATTTGATTTCAGCTCTCTTTACGAGAATAACGAGCACCGAGTTCAACGAGTTTTACGAATGATGAGTTGTCTACGACTATAAGAATCACATACATTTACTCTATACACTTATAAAGATATTTTTAGCTCATGATCAGTTGTTTTTCTGTTAGTTTTCGCAATATGGATTAATTTCATTTCTCTGTTTTTGCGATAAATTTACTTTTCTACTGCGTTTCCGTACTCTGGAATTTATACATTGACATTTGAAATTCAAAGATTTTTTTAAATTCTACACACAGATACTTGCAAAATTTTCAGTTTTTTAAAGATTTCTTGTGTTGTACAGTGATTTTCTTGGACGAGACACTTTATTGCAGCTAGTATTCTAGAAAAAATATCACTTTTTCCGCTCATGATCACGCAATAGTTTAACATAAGAGAAAAAAAGCTGCCAATTATAAACTAATTAAATCTAAGAAAAAAAATTGCATTAAGAATAAAATAATACTGATGTCAGCAGAGGAAAGAATATAAAATACTAGTAAAAATACCCGGCGTTGCCTGGGTCAGTAATAATTATGAGAAACAATCGTTACTTGCCCTTGTTTTCTGTTTTAAGCGAGAGAATTTAAAACAAACCTTTTTGACGTGATTAAAAATCGAGCTTCTTCCTTACTCATTAAACTAAAATAGCAATAAATATAAAGAACAAAATAGTATTCAACTAGAAACGAAAACACGACATTTAAGCATATACAAATTTGAAGAATTTCCGAAATATGAAATTAAACTTTACAAGTTTAAAAAGATTTATCTGTTAGTACTTTTTTTTTAAATCTAAAACCTTCTCTGTATGGCTATTGATGTACGAACTGTTTTAAAAAATGTAGCCGCCCGTGTTCCCCTTACACTTGCTTTAGTTATTTTGTTAAATTTCAATTTTTGTGGGCACTTGGTGCGGTTTAAAATCTTACCAAATTTGCGAGAATCATTTTGGGACACTTTCGATAATACTCCCCTTCCTTAATAATTTTTATTATAGAAATATTGTTGCCAGATGCTGAGATACTTTTGGTCAAAATAAAATATCGCTAAACGGTTTCATCCGAAATGTTTCCAAAATAAGTAGTAAAATTTGGCGATTGTTTGAAATCGTGCAAAAAGGAAAATTAATGGAAGTTTTTGTGCGGTTTATGGATTTGCCTAATTTAGTTGTTGAATTATTTTACACAGTATTTTTTTTTAAGTATCTTTGATTAGCGATATTTTGTTTATATGGTGAAAGCTGAGAAACATTATTACGTAGTCTTTGGGCTCAAAAACAGCGACAGTGGAAAAAACTGCCAAATGCATCAGCTACTGAAATCTTTCTGAAAAAATTCTGGCGATATTTCTGCTGGTTGGTTGGATATAGTGAGCAAGTGTCCAATCAGCATAAATAATAATAATAAACCATTAATTGAATAAGTTCCGTTTAAAAGTAAAATGATCAGCCAAATCCATTTATTTTTAGCCAATCTTGTGGGAAAACGTTACTTTAAGATTTGACTTGAGAAAAGCCTCAAAAAGTCAGACGAAACGCAAAAATATTCAACAATACAACAATTCTTGGGAGTTGAGATGACACACTAAATAATGACTTGGGTTGATGAAAGCCTTCGAACAGGGAACAAAAAAGCTCATAACTCGTTTTTTATTCAACTGAGAAACTTCTAACAGATGCTATCTTCGGCAGAAAAATTGGCGCTTTCGGTGGACATATAATGTTAATATGTGCACGTTTTTTTTCCACCCCCACATTGGGGCATTTATGCGAAAATTGGGACTAAAATTGGAATAAAAAGGGAACTATCAATTGGATTTTTTTCGAACTGGTCTATAAACCTTCCCAGTACCAAACTGAACAAACGGTGAAAGTTTCAGCCAAATCTGTCGGGTAGTTTCTGAGATCTTAGGGAACAAATTTACCAAACTCCATTTTTATATATATATAGATAGATATAGACTAGCACAGCAAGCTGACAGTTTTTAAATTTATTTTAAATTCGATTGTTAATCAAACACATGCTTTATGTAATGCGAACAATTTCATTACTTTAGATCAGCGGTTCCCAAACTTTTTAGGTCACGGAACCCTTGGTGCTTTACATTTACTTCACGTAACCCCATTGTTTTTCATGACTAGGAGAAGAAATTTTTGCGATCTAGGAGTCAAATGCTATAACACGGTTGTGGAAAATCTTAGACAGCGTTAGTGGAAGGGGACTTGGGATTCTCCACGGATTTTTCAGAATCTTAAATACGCAATAGCAAGCCACCGTTGATAACATTAGAAAGGTTGGAGTTCAGACATTTTCCCCCGGATGTTTTTCGATATTACAGTATTAAAAACGAAAACTTGGACAATTTTTAATAATTTTGGAACCATGGTCGGAGGCGCACCTCCAGAATGTTCTTGAAAATGAAAAAAAAAAGATTAATTTTAATGATGTTGGGGAGGGATAGAGTCGGGGGCATATCCGTGTAAATTTTCCCGAAGTTGAGATCCCAAAAACGCCTTTGTAAGCAATCTTTGACGACGTTAGAGAAAGGGATGGGGTTCGGAACGCTCCGCGATTTTTTTTCAAAATTTATGTCTTTATTACGCAATAATAAGCCATCTCTTTTAATTTCTGTTCTGAGTAAAACGAATTTGTTTATAATGATGATGATTCCTGATTTAAATTTATTTAACTGAATCTTGGGTGATATTAAATGGGTTGGAGTTCGAGATTCTCTCCGAAAATTTTTTTAAACTGAATTCCGAAAAAGGTCATTTTTGACTTTTTTTGATAAATGGAAAGGAAAGGATGGAGATTAGCAACAATTTTACCAACAGCTTTTCAAAATCGAAGTTCTATAAATGAAATTAGACAAATTTTTATAAAGTTGTGAGAGGGTCTTTGTGAGCTGGAGAAGAGGAGGCTCTCTCGAAAAGTTTTCAAAATTAACGACCTGGAAACGAAATTTTAGACGTTTATTGGCTGTAGCCGGGAGCGCTGCTGCCTTGAACAAGTTTTGAAATTGAGGCTTTAAAAACGAAATTTTAGTCCATCTTAAATAATGAGGAGGACGTTTGATGGCTTTTGACCAGAAAATTTTACGTTTTTTTCTTGCATCCTTATTATTTTTGGGGCGAGCTGAAGTTGAGGGGGCTCCTCTGGTAAGTTTCCGATATTCAAGTCTAAAAAAAAATTTCAGACAATTCTTTATAAAGTGATACGTTCAGGGCTATCCCGTAAAAAAATCAGAATTGAAATCCTTTAAACGAAAACTTTGGCTACCTTTAATGTTGTTGAGAAAGGAGGGTACGTTACATTTCTCGTATCCGAACGGTCGCTGTGGCAGATTTTAATAGACACACACAAGTTTTTTTTTTTTTTTTTTCATTTAAGGTTAGAAAAATTGTTTTCTTAAATTTTATAGCTTCAATTTAGCGCTCCCGGGATTTTACACCCGGGTACAGGTGTCCCTCTGCTCTCCTAAGCTACGTCTTTGGTCATGTTTTGAATTTAGAATAAAGTTTTTTGGACTAGTAATGATATTTCGCGACGTTAAAAAAAAAAAAAAAAAAAAAAAAAAAAAAGTGGCATCACCTGAAAGGGAAAACGTATCTGGAAGTGCGAAAGGTGTCAAATGAAATGAGTGCAAACAAAGGCAATTTGACATTATGAGAAACCTTAACTTAAACCCTATTAGGTGGGATAAAAGATAAATGAGAAGTAAAATACAGTAATTTTTTTTTTTTTGTAAGCTTACGCAATGTTTAAATATTGATTCAAAAGAAAATATTTTTCGTGAAAAAAAATTTCATTAAAAAATAACGGCTGCTAAAGGCGTCAGCGCACCGGAAATCTTCCGGGACCTCAGCGGCATGGTACGCCACTGCTAATGACAGTTACAATGCGACACGACATTTTGAATCTTTGATCTTGTTTCTTTCATTTTTTTCTAAAATTATTGCGTATTTTTTTGCAACAAGTGTGGCAGAACCCTTCTCATTCTTTGACGGAACCCAAGGGTTCCGCGGAATACAGTTTGGGAATCGCTGCTTTAGATCAAATGTTTCTCTATTTTATAAATGCTAACATTTAACAAAGTAACAAAGTAATGTCCCGAAAACTACCCGGACGAAGTGAAAATATGACTAGAATAACAAAACAAATTATCCTTCATGAATTATTGCAAGTATATACAAAATTATTCAAGAAAAACTAAAAAAATCACAATTAATCTAATAAGTTTCACACCTCTCTAGGTGTACACAGATTGATAGTTACAACTAAAATAGAATACATTTTCCTTAAATGAATATTCATATGGATAGAGAATGATTGATTTAAACAGATATACATTGCTAAATATAGAGAAAGGATATAAATATAAAGACAAACGACAGACAGATATAGATTAATAAATATAGAGTGAGTTGATAAATATAAAGTTAGACGATAAATATAGAAATAGAATACATAAATTGATAATTGTAGAAACAGATGGATAGGTTAAAATGGATAAAGTGCAAAGACAAAAACATTGATAAAATAATTTTTATACCTTCGCCAAATCTATTGGAATACTAAATGGAATACACACAATAAGAGCTGAAGATGTGTGTGCTAAAATACTAATACAACTATTCAAATGTTAATCGAAATTTACATTTTAATGAATTAATGTGTTTTAGTTTCTTTCAGTACAGTAGAATACATCATTGTTTCTTGTTTTTAAATTTAATGAGTAAATATCCCCTCAGTACCCTTTCAGCCCGTAGCAATGAATTTAGATGTTGAAAACTTTCCTCTAAGATACTGTCGACGTCACCTCCTTTCACTTTTTCCTGCTTTTCTTCTTTGATTTTGCCCGGAAAAATTGTTTCTCAAAAAGCAACAAAGGCTTTTATGGCTTCTGACAAGCCCTTCCCCATTCGCAGGTGACAACAACACCAAGTATGAGTTCTCGAAATGGAATATTGCGGTGCACTTTTTTTTGTCATTCGAATTACGTTTAATGGGATGAGATTTTTCGGGGTTTTTTGTACCCAAAATAGAGTGAGTGAACGGGAAAAAAAGCTTCCATTTTTCATGGTTGGTTTCAGTCTTTTTGTGCTTTGTCATAGTAGAATCACAAAAGTATAAAAAGAGGAAATGCAGTGTTCTTAATGGAATAATTATATAAGACTTTTAATTGTCGTGTTTTCTTGATTAACATTTTTTGCAGTGCTGTTCGTGTGTTTCGTGTCTGCTTGTCTTGCTCCTTTCTTTGATAATTACATTTAATTTCATTTGCTTCCACAAAAATTATAAAAATGGGGGCAAAAACAGAAAAGGTTGGAGCTTGAAAGACATTTAAATTAATAACAAACTCGGGATGAAGCATAACACTTTCGGAAAAGTGATGAATTGATAAAAAGTGATAAAGGTTTTTATGTGAAAGAACATTTTCTTACTAAACAAGCATTAACCTTTTTTTTTTATTTTATTTGATGGTACTCTTTGTCATTTTTTTTAGCTCTTTTGATTTCGTAATGTAGAATTGTGTTAGATTAACACACATTCAACGTTTACACCGAACGTTTTTAATAAAAACTGCTTAATAGCATTTGCTGCAGTCAAATCCTAGCGTCATTGTTCGCTACACTCATTTGTGTTAAACATTTTTATGTATATACTGTGCTTTACTGAAAATATATAATGTTGACTAATGTCATGAAAATATAAAGCTTTTTTTTTAATGTAAAAGTTAACATAAATGCTTTAAAAAATATTTTAAAGTAAAGAACTTATTTTATATACATATATATGCTGAATGACCCGTGCGAATCATTCCCGCACGACAAAAAAATTTAAAAACCCGGGTTTTAAGGGATTTTTTTTAATAAGAGCAAATATGTGACTTGTTTGTTTATTTTCCGCTGATAGCGGCGCAAAAATCTTAAAGATGATGTCGCTCATTTGGAAGAAGGGTGCCACAATACGAAGAAATGAAATTTTACAGGAAACGCGTTTGAAGTTGAACTCTTCAAGCATTTTGCATTAAGAAATGTAATTTTGCTGTGCTCTCCAGTGGTTAATATTCGAGCAAAAATCTGTCATTATTTCCAAAGAAAATAAGGTCCTTTAAAAGCCTTTAAGCGAAAAAAAAATTTTAAATTTTGTATTGTGGCACTATTTTTCCAAACGAGCGATGTCTTATTTCAAAAGTTTATGAAGTATTAAAGAAGTTATGGCGTAGCCTTAAAAATACCTTTAAAAATAATATATATGCGATTTAACTTGTTAAAATAGACGTTTTTTATGATTTCAATGCAACAACACAACTATGGTTTTGAATCGTGCCCCCAATAAGTTCAGATTATATATTCATGGAAATTTGGACCCCGATTATTTGAGGAAAACTCATTCATTCATTCAAAACTACATTCTTGGCCTATGGGAGGATTCATCCCAACCCCTTAGAGTTGTTAGTATAACACTTTTACAAAAGTGAGCTAATGAACCTCCATCTTGGGATACTATTCATTATAACAAAGAGTAATAAGAGCAAAATAAATGGAAATCAATGCCTCTATTTTGTTTGAATATTTTTAAAAAGTTATTCTGCGATTTACGATGTTAAACTTAATGTTATGTTTTCGGATTTTAACAGCAGCATAACTTTCGCTCAGAATCCTACAATGAGTTTAAATTAAAAATTCATGGAGTTTTAGATCAGAACTCTGCTGGAGAAAATAAGTC